>NW_027263061.1:103788-106111 GCF_902827115.2 Pseudochaenichthys georgianus | reverse complement strand
CCCTAAATCTAACCCTAAATCTAACCCTAACCCTAAATCTAACCCTAAATCTAACCCTAACCCTAAATCTAACCCTAAATCTAACCCTAACCCTAAATCTAACCCTAACCCTAACCCTAACCCTAACCCTAAATCTGCAGATAGCTGAAATGGACTTGCTCAGTTTAGATTCCCAAGTCCTATCGATTCCTCAGCTTGAGCAGATATGATTAAACACATGTATTTTTAAATAGCAGAATAAGAAGCCTGAACATATTCTATATGTCTGTAGTTGCACTTTGTGTGTGCACACACTAACCACCTAGCAGGTAATGAAGTTATGTTTTCATCCTCACAATGAAGGGAATCCACTTCACTGGAAACAACATGTTGAAACCGCACTTTAACAAAATCTACATCCTCTAAAAAGTCTCATCTTGACCCTGTTATGAAACTGCGTCTGCCGAGAGACGGTTTCTTTCTCCGTCAAACAGCCTGTTTCTCTTCACACGTCTCCTTGGAAACCACAACCCACATCTCCTCCTGCCTCTTTGATTCAAACGGGTTGATTTCATGTGTTTTCAACCTGTTATCAAAATAGCATTTCCATCAAATCATCAATACTCTCCACATCCTGCTAGCTACTTCCAAGTGCCACTGAAGAAATGGGGGTTTTACAGGCTGCATCAAACCTGCATAATACCAACGGAAAAAGGTTTAACTGTGAGAAATAAAAATACCTTAGCAACCAAACAAGTCCTGCAAATGCACATCAGCATGTATCAAATAACTCTCCAGTCCAAAGCACCAAATAAAAGTCTGGCGTAAGTCAGGCGTACCAAACCCTGAGGTCGAATGGAAATACGAATGAATAACAACTCCTTCATCGGAAGCCATCAGAAAAACGTACATTTGGTGGGCAGTTGAGCAACATGACAAGTCCTTACAAACCAGCTGATTGATTGATCGTCGTTTTTCAAGAGAGGTTTTTCGTTAAATGTTATTTTCAGCCTCTGAAATAAAGAGAGTTGCTGATTTTCATTGTTTTAGTTAAATATATCACCTTGGCCTTAGAAAAACGTAGATGTACATTTTTAACCCTTTTTACTATTTTTAAAGACACCATCAATTAAATCTAGAAGATATTCTTCATCATGACCGGCAGTAACCCATTTCCTGCCTTTTCCATCACCTGTGTAAAGTAGCTTAACATAGAAATACTTAGTAAAGAAAAGTACATCAAAACTCTACTTAAAGCTCACCTATTATGCTATATTTGAATGATATATATTATTGGGCCATATCTATCAAAAACATGTCTATGAAGTGTTTTGCTCAAGATAATAAACAGATCACTCATTGTAGCCTCCTCTATTTCAGCCCTGTTTCTAAAGTGCTGATTCTGGGTCCTTAGCTTTAAATGTAACCGAGCTGCTGCTGACCCCTTTGGACTTTTCTGATGGACGATAGGTTGGGGCGGAACATTGCCAGGAGTTGAATGTAAAGCCCGCCCACATTTGAGTAATTTCGTCATGACACACTGGGGACACATATTTATGTAGAAAAGACATCGAAAAAGTGCATTTTGCATGATCAGTGACCTTTAAGTACAATGCTTGAGTAAATGTACTTCATTACACTCCACCAATTTAACTATTAACAACACTCCCCTCCCTCTCCCGTTCCTCACCCCCCTCTCTGAGCGCCCCCCACCCGGTGACCCAGCAGAGCAACCCGGGCTCCAGGTGGTGTGCGGGGGGGGGCAGGCAGGCGGGTCGGTTGTGTCCGGCCAGCAGAGCGGAGGCGGGCCGGTCCAGCTGCAGCAGCGCCAGGTCGTAGTCTTGGGACTCGGAGTCGTAGTACGGGTGGAGCTGGATCCGTAAAACTCGAGCCACTTCTTCAGTGGAGCTGCTGGGGTTCAGAAGGAGCTTCCCCAGGTACACCGTCCACACCGAGGGGGCGTACAGACTGCAGGAGGAAGATTATTAACATTCATCGGTGTAGGACTATAGCAAGTTACTCCTCTATGCACCATTGGCCTTTGTTGAAGTATAACGCTTATCCAAGAGCTATTGTATATTTGTACAGCTTTAGTGGAAGTTGTTAACTGTTGCCAAGAAATACTTGAGCAACTGTTTCCCTCAGAACGTACTTTTTCATTCAAAATGTCTACAGTAATATCAACACTTCCAGAACACTATGCAAGCTTTTAACCACTGTTTGAGGAACGCAGAGAGAGATGAGAGGTTAACCCTCTACAGGATGTTAAAGCTAGAGTCTTTGGCCGTGGTCCAGCCAGCTGAGCCTGCATGGCTAATACATTAGTACGCTGGCTTTGAGTCAC
>NW_027263061.1:93788-98788 GCF_902827115.2 Pseudochaenichthys georgianus | reverse complement strand
AAATTCAGTAACTCAGTTACCGTTACTACATGGTGCGTTACTCCGTTACTGCGTTTATATAGTCAACAGCCAGGTGAACAGAGATGAGAACTGTACTTAAGTACAGTACTTGAGTAAATGTACTTAGATACTTCCTGTGTCACATGCGGAGACGCGCTGTGGGCGTGTTTGTGTTGTTTACTAACAAGACTATCATGGCGGCGGCGGAGCTCAAGTCTAGTTTCTCCACCTGGAGATATTCTCACTATTTCACTTTTGTCGAGCACAAAGAAAAGAACGTTTTAGTTGAATGTAAGTTGTGTCCTGGTGGGGCAAAGAGCCTATCTACTGCCCAAACCAGTCATTCAAATCTCTTAAAACATCTGGAAAAACAACATGCTGGGACGAAGCTAGTAGCAAGACCACAGAGACTCAGCCGACGCCACTCCACCTGCACCTGCACCTAACCAGCAGCGGCTGGATTTTAACCAAGGGACTGCTAGCCAGGGAAAAGTCGATAAAGCCATTGCACGGTATGTTGTAGAACACATGCAGGCTATTGCTACAGTGGAGTCACCCGCTTTCAGGGAGCTAGTTAGCATGATAGCATGTCCGGGCAGCACACGGCATATGAAACGGAAAACTTTTTCCAACTACCTGGAGAAAGAATATACAAAAATGTAAAGCCAGCTAATATCGATGCTATCCAGATTACATATAATGCATGTCAAGTTGATCAACAGATTGTATTATTCTCCAATGCTCCAATGCAATAACAGTACTGAAATGAAGGCTATAAGGGCATTAATATAATGGGAGCCCTTTTTTAAGTAACTAAAACGTTTCACAGTAACGCATTACTTTTTGGTGTAAGTAATCAGTAAAGTAACTGAGTTACTTTTGAAATGAAGTAACTAGTAATGGTAACTAGTTACTGGTTTTCAGTAACTAGCACAACACTGCCTGAGACACAGTGTCGTGAAAAATAAAACCAGGGTCCCCGCCGACGGGGACCTTCAGGCTTAACAGGTTAAATATATTTATCGCCAGAGTTAGCCAACAGGCAGTTTGTTTCTGTAATCCGAATGTGTCAGTCACCCTAGGAAACCATTTATTATACTTAAAAAAATAATTACAAACATGCAACATTGAGACTCACAATACAGAATAGTAATATTTCATGCCAAAATAATAAGGTAAATGATTCTCAATAAATGGACCTTATTGTGATCTCTTATTTGACAGTGTTTCAAGATCACGCACAGCAGAAATACAGAGATAGAAACACACTGTAAATAAAAATAAAACATGCACTTGACTCTCAGTTTATCCACGGCACAAATAACAAAAATGTCAGCCTTGACTGTGGTTTTAAAATCACAAGATGTAATTAGACAGGTTAAATTGAACAGAAATGTAAAATACCTCTAAAATGACATACAATGTCATTGTCTTAAAAGTGTGTAGGGCTCTAACAGGACACTGTCGCCCCCTGTTGGTCAGAACAGATAATTTTCAACATGCACAAGCACTTCCTGTTTGACACTAAACCAGACATAGGTGGCCATTATAAATAGAAAGAGGACATTTCTGGGATCTGTTGATTATTTAGCACAGGGGTGTCCAAACCTTTTCACCAAGGGCCACATACAGAAAAATATACGAAGGGCTGGGCCACTTATAGAGGTGAGGTATACTGCCTCGTAAGTTAAGTTATAAGTTAGCAACATGTAGGTAAATTAGGCTTGATACATGAATATGCTTTAAGAAAAAAACAGCCTACATCACAGCTCTCTATCGGGTTTCATTTATCTTGTTAGCAGCTCATCCCTTTAAAACAGAAGCCTCAGAGTGATTATAATAAGAGGAAATATGAAGGGTGTATTTCAAGCTTGTTATGAAAATAAGTTATTGGGCTTTTTTTATCAACTAAGATTTGTTAGAACATGTTTTCAACATGAATTGACTGCATGTATTTTAAAAGTGGGTTCATTAACACATGAATGTTACTGTGTCATATATTTTTACATATTTAATAATAATAATAATAATTCCTTACATTTATTATAGCGCTTTTACAATGACTCAAAGCGCTTTACATATACACACATTACATACATGCAATGGTCAGAAACTGTGGACAATACCCACAGGAGACAAATATAAGAAAAGCACAAGTTTCATTGGTGGGCCATACTTAATTATACTTTTTTAATTTGCTGAGGGCCGATTCAAAATGGTCAAAGGGCTGTATGTGGCCCCCGGGCCGTAGTTTGGACACCCCTGATTTAGCACATCCTACCTGCGGTTCTGGACGATCCACTGGCCCTGAGTGCAGACCTGATTATACCCGGCTCTGCTCAGCTTGTAACCATCAAGCTCCAGAGACAAACCCATCCCTGCAGCCGGCATCTGAAACCATACAGGGCAATACACAGATATACAATACAGTCAATCGATGTTATTTATATAGCCCAATATCACACATATTACATTTGTCTCATTGGACTTTACAGTTTAACAATGAAGGTAAAGCATACACAAACATTCATTCATCAACAATATGAGGGGCTGTTAATGGTTACCAACAATGAATGACACATTTTGAGTTTAGAAAATCTGCATAAATTAAGATACCACTGTAAATATTAAGTAATTAAGTAATTGGTTTTCCAAGTTGTATAAGCTATTTCAAACATTTTCCCCATACATGATATACAAATATTGACGTTTGACGTGACCAGACCTAAAATATTTGTGTTTAAAAATATTCTATCTTAATCACAACAATAAAAAATGTTTCACTTTTTAGAAATGTATATTTTGTGGAATAACCATGCATTAAAATTACAATATTAATATACAGTATGTTGGCATCCTGCCCAAAAGCCTGTCACAGTGCTGTTGGCGGACTTTATGACACTCCTGGAGAAAATCTTTAAAGAGGCCCTACTCTGCTTTCTGTGGGGTTCCCTCTCCTGAAGTGTGTTCTATAGGTGTTAGTGCATGTAAATGGTCTGCAAAGCCTAACATCCCTGTGTTCCCTTCAGAGGGAGTTTCTCTCCCACAAACACCTCCATTGGACTCCTTTGTTTACTTCCTCAAACACAGTGACATCACTTTAGAACACTCACGCTCCTATTGGCTAGCAGTCCAACACATTGTAAGTGATAGGCGGGACATCTCTAAGCAGTTGACCAATCAGAGGAAGCATGGAAACATTTCAGAGCTGTAAATGGATGAGGGAATCTTACGGTAAAGCTCCAGGTACAGTTTGTGTTAGGGGGGTAGTAGCTGGGGAAGAAAGGCGTGCTCAGAGACCCCTGGACCCCCGAAACTGCCTTGAGCTCTATAGAGGAGCTACAGTCTGAGAAACAGAGAGAAAAAGTGAATGATACACAATAAAATATACATTCTGCCACAAAACGGTAGCCTAAAGCTCCTTCTCTGCCCCTGGTATGTAAAGTTGTTTGAAATGTTTCTGAACTGGTCGAAGAAGGTTTTCAGGTAAACTCACTGCGGCGGCTCCAGGTCTGTGCAGATAGACTGAAGGGGTCTTTGTAGTTATATAGACCCTGTTTCCAAACCACCGTCATCCACTCTCCTGAAGACAGGACGCGCACCAGCCTCTCATGTCTGCTGCAGCCGTTCACACTGTGAGGACAGAGGGAAACAGGAACACTATAGTAGGTCAAATAAAGGTTAACTTCAATTATGTTTGGCTTCAATTAAAGGTCTCCTATCATGCAAAACACACTTTTGTATGTCTTTTATACATAACTATGTGTCCCCGGTGTGTCAGAAAACAAAACCCTCTCTCTTTTCCTCCGTACCCAAATCTCTAGAAACGGGGGAACAACGGAGCTGATCCAGATTTGCTGCCGATATGACGCAATATCGGAAATGTGGGCGGGCTTTACACCCACGGCCCTATCAGAAACAATGCGCAACGTGTTTTGGAAGTAATATGGTCTGTGTTTACATTAGCATCGCTAACACTCAGAGCTAACCTGTACTGGAGAGAGTCTGTGTAAAGAAGCAGGAAATAAAAAGAAATTCACGTTGTGGGAAACCCTCAAGAGAAAAAGAGTTTGAGCTCCATACTATTTCAGAAATAATCCTTGATGTGGTTTGGAACATAATGGCGTTTAATCACGGCAGCGTTTAGCTGAGTATCTGCTGGGAGAATTCATCAGATACTCAGCATAAGCTCCCCCCCTCTTTTTCTTGTTTAAAGCTACAGACCCAGAATCAGCACTTTAGTAACAGGCTGAAATAGAGGGGGATGAGGCTAGAATGGGTGATCTGTTTGGTATTTTGAGCAAAATAATTCATAGAAATATTTTTTATATTTTTTTATATATCGGACACCTATAATATTCAATCTCAGGATCCATGTATTTATTATCCCCTCAAGATTGGAAGTAGTCATCACATACAGAGCATTTGGTACAACTAGTTCCAGAACAGTGTCCTTCACATGCTGATATCCAAGAGAGGGAGTTACACAGTCACAAGATGGAGGAATACCGGTTTATTTTTATTTTACTACTTTTACTACGACTTTTTTTTCTCAAAAATTACTTAATTAATTCTGTCTTTTTTTACTCAAAATCTCAAAACCCTGACTTTTTTTTCAAAATCTCAAAATTCTGTCTTTTTTTACTCAAAATCTCAAAATCCTGACGTTTTACTCAAAATCTCAAAATTCTGACTTTTTACTCAAAATCTCAAAATTCTGACTTTTTCTCAAAATCTCAAAATGCTCACTTTTTCTGAATACTCAAAAATATCCCTGGTCCCCGGCTTGAGCTTGAATCTCAGGAGCCATGTATTTCTGATCCTCTCCAGAATGGAAGTAGTCATCACATACAGAGCATCAACTGATCCTGAACAGTGTCCTTCACATGCTGATATCCAAGAGAGGGAGTTACACAAGATGGAGGAATAGAAAGCGTATTCTATGCTTAGCTCAGATTAGCTAAGGCCTGCGTAAGCAATAAACATGACAGTCATATACC
>NW_027263061.1:61288-88788 GCF_902827115.2 Pseudochaenichthys georgianus | reverse complement strand
CTTCTTACATGTTGAACCCAAATACCTGTACTTTCTACTTCTTACATGTTGAACTCAAATACCTGTACTTTCTACTTCTTACATGTTGAACTCAAATACCTGTACTTTCTACTTCTTACATGTTGAACCCAAATACCTGTACTTTCTACTTCTCTCATGTTGAACCCAAATACCTGTACTTTCTACTTCTCTCATGTTGAACCCAAATACCTGTACTTTCTACTTCTCTCATGTTGAACCCAAATACCTGTACTTTCAACTTCTTACATGTTGAACCCAAATACCTGTACTTTCTACTTCTTACATGTTGAACCCAAATACCTGTACTTTCTACTTCTTACATGTTGAACTCAAATACCTGTACTTTCTACTTCTTACATGTTGAACTCAAATACCTGTACTTTCTACTTCTTACATGTTGAACCCAAATACCTGTACTTTCTACTTCTCACATGTTGAACTCAAATACCTGTACTTTCTACCTCTTACATGTTGAACACAAATACCTGTACTTTCTACTTCTTACATGTTGAACTCAAATACCTGTACTTTCTACTTCTTACATGTTGAACCCAAAAACCTGTACTTTCTACTTCTTACATGTTAAACACAAATACCTGTACTTTCTACTTCTCACATGTTGAACTCAAATACCTGTACTTTCTACTTCTCACATGTTGAACTCAAATACTTGTATTTTCTACTTCTCTCATTTTCCAAACAGCTGGTTCCTTTAGTCTGAATGTGTGTTGGTGCGTGGTCATTATTCTTTAGAGTCACTGCGTGCCTATTGATTGGATCACGATCCGTGTATCCATCACTTCCTGGTCTTCTCTAAAGAAGAGGGACCAATGGAAACGTTGTCATGTTGCCGTTGTTCAGCATGGAAACATTCATTAGCTAACAATGACATTATTGTTCTATTGATATAAAGGGAGGTCAGGTACTCTTTAAAACAGCTGCTAGTTACTGGTACTTTTTACTGAAGCACACTTCAAAGCCTCTTTACTTTGACTTGAGTAAAGAAGTTTAGTCAGTACTTCTACTTTCACCAGAGTATTTTAAAACACGAGTATCTGTACTTCTACTTGAGTAAAGGATGTGTGTACTTTTGCCATCTCTGCTGCTCACCATGTTCTGCACTCCTTTAGCCTCTCGTTTAAAGGCAGCGCTGCTGTGAGAGGACAGATCAGCAGAAAAGTTCCTGTTGAGGATGGTCAGGTACGCCGAGTACTGCTGCCGAACACGAGGCTCACATACCCACACCCTGTAGTCTGAAGGACCAACAACATATAAATATTATACACAAGAAAAATGTAAGATATTTAGTCCCAAGCCATAGTATTGAACACAACATGTAATCATCGCATTGCATTGTGAAAATGTGCAGGGTTTGAGTCCATGTCCATCTGCTAGAGAAGGACTAAAAGACCAATCTAAAGACCAACATTTCCGTCCATAAAGCTTTTATAATTCAATGAATATAGATATAAAAATAGAAAACTCCTCACCCAGGAAGTACCAGGCCAGCGTGGCTCCTGCGGCGATGATGATGATGATGAGGATGATGATGAAGGCCAGGACACACTTACAGGAGTGGGACTTCCTGGTGGGCGGAGCCAAGGTTTGTCCACCAGCTTCTACCTGTGGAGAACAGATAGAAATAAGATATCTGTATATTATAGCTTTTTTGGAAATTTAAGGGTTAGGGTCATTGTTTTATTTATTTATTTGTATTGCAGATTCTTCCTCTAACTTCTTATGGTTGTATAAATATTTAATTTGTTTCTATATTTAATTTAATTTCAATTTATTTGTATGTTTTTTTTTCTTTATCTTACCTTAAAGGTGGGGTAGGTACGTTTGAGAAACCGGCTCGAGATACACTTTTTGTTATATTCCATGGAATGCTCTTACCTTCCCGATAGCAATGAATATCTTAAGTGCTTTGACAAAAAGTCCATAACAAAATATCATCTGTGGAAGCCGTGGTATTGTAAAAAGCACGACCAATCATCTGGCCCGGCTAAAGTCACTGGATGGCCTACCTGCCTGTCAGCCTTCCATCTGGGCACAGACTTATCTCGTGCCCTCATTGGTCATGTGTGCATTCGTGTGTGTTGGGGGAGGGGCTCTGTGAGGAAGTGGCAGATTTCTTCCGGCTGTGTATTTTCAAATTCTAGCGATCTCGAGCCGGTTTCTCCAAAACTACCTACCCCACCTTTCAGTGTTTATGTTCATTTTGATACAATTACAATTTATTATAGCTTTTTTGATAGCGTTAGTGTTGGGGTCATTATTTATATATTTTTTAATTTGTTGCAGATTCTTCCTCTATCTTCTTCTGTTTGTATAAATATTTTCTTTAATTGTATTTCTTTCTTTTTATTTCAATCAATCTTAAGTAGAACCCATGCCATGAAACCCAATGTCCTCTGGTATTAATAAATGTTCTGATTCTGGTTCAAAACCAAAACAAGAGTCTCCATTTTGCATACAAATAGCATGTCATACAAACATAAAACCCTTTCAATCACTTTCTCTACTGTAACAGCTCCACAGGTTTTGCACACATTACTCTGAAGACCCTGACCGATAAATATCACCCAGTGAAGATACTTTATATTATATATATTTTAGTGTTATTGTTAGTGTTACTGACCCCATTGTGCAGAGTTGCAGGTGCTGCCCCCCGCTCACAGGAAACAGATTTCTTGGAGCCGTGGCCGAGCGCCATCGCCTCACACCACCAGTTTTAATCCTCCAGAAATCATATCCAAGTATTTCCAATTCAGCAGCTTTTATTCATCATCTCTGGTTAGCACAGACATGTAGCTCCAACAGAACGGCTCCCTCTCTGTTTGTATGTCCAAAGGTAGAGAAAAGTCAATCAATATTTCATAAAGATCAGCGCAGATAGTTTGAAAAACCAAAATAGTCTACTTATGGCTCGATTATATCCCTAGATCTCTCCTCTGAAAGCAGCATCACTGAGAAAGGTGGACCAGGTGTGCTGATCGTTACCTAGCAACAGTGATGATGCACAGGTAAATCCGAGGGGAATGAAGGCTGTTTACGCTCTCGTTTCCAAGAGTTAATTTCTCTCTCTCCATGCAAACAAGAAATCCCCACAGGCTGCACAGAGAGGAAGCCTGAGGCAGAGATGTGTGTGTGTTGAAATATATTCGACCACCAATAATCTGTCGTCTTATATGACAAAGTGCAGGCCTTTAAAACATTCTAAAATATAAATAGGGAATCGTCTTTGATTTTGTGGATCATCCTATCAGGAGAGGAACATGTATCTACAGCTGAAAAGATCTTATATAGCAATATTTCCTTTCAATGTTTTTTATTTCATCTCAGTAGGAAACCAATGGACTGTCCACTCCAAGTAGGGAATGAGTCCTTACCCCAAGTGAAGGAGTTCAAGTATCTCGGGGCCTTGTTCTCGAGTGAGGGAACAATGGAGCGTGAGATGGGCCGGAGAATCGGAGCAGCGGGAGCGGTACTGCAGTCGCTTTACCGCACCGTTGTGACGGAAAGGGAGCTGAGCCAGAAGGCAAAGCTCTCTGTCTACCGGGCCATGTTCGTTCCTACCCTCACCTATGGTCATGAAGGATGGGTCATGACCCAAAGAACGAGATCGCGGATACAAGTGGCCGAGATGGGTTTTCTCCGCCGGGTGGCTGGTGTCTCCCTTAGGGATAATCAATTAATCAATCAATGTTTATTTATATAGCCCAATATCGCAAATGTTACATTTGTGATTTACAGGGAAATAACGTATCATTGCCACCATTTTAGATACAGATTTTGTTAAACTAATACGTTTGCGCTGTCGACCAACACTATACATTGACGGGGAAGGGGGTAGCAATAAAGATAACACCATTAAACAGTTACACAATATAACAGAAATAATATCGATAGTCAGTATGCTTCTCCATGTTTGTGATTGGTCGAATGCTCCAGATACCGCCCCTTTCATGTGAACGCGCACCTAGTTAGATAGGAAACGGCTGGCTTGAGCGATCCACTTGATAACCCGCGTCGTAGGACCGTTTAGCGAGAGCGCGTATGTTTTGGATTAGGCCAACCGGCTAACTCAAACATATCCAGGTTAGGTTGAACCGGCTTCGTAGTACAGGCCCCAGGTGGAGGGATTATATCTCTTCGCTGGCCTGGGAGCGCCTTGGGATCCCCCAGTCAGAGCTGGTTGATGTGGCCAGGGGAAGGAACGTTTGGGGCGACCCGACCACGGATAAGCGCGAGAAGATGGATGGATGTTTTTATTTTTATTTATTATTTGTTAATTCATTCTTTTTTTTGTTGTTGTTGTATTGATGTTATCTTATTTCTGTATTATTGTACTTTTTTATTGACTCTTTTATTTCCCTTTTGGATGTATTTATTGAACTTTCTTCTGTATTTTATAATTATTTTTAATTTAATTACTTTTAATGATTTATGAATTTAATAATTCTTACGTATTTATTTTATCCTAAATTATGTATTTGTATTATTATGTTACTGTATTATTAATGGTGTCTTATTTCTGTCTCTCCTTTATTGACTGGGTTATTTGTTGTTTACTTTTTGAATATTTTTATTTAATTTATTCTGTTGCCTATTTCAACCTTTTGGAATCATAGGTAGGTCCAGTCACTCGGGCATCTAGGGGGCGATGCAGAGATCAAACCTGAAGCGTGAATGTTAAGCATTGTGTCCGTATAATGTTGTCTTAACACTGCTGTGTTTCTTATTGCCCTGTTGTTATTGTTTTATGACTTGTTTATGTTGCACCGTTGCAGGAGCCAGCTGGGATTTAAGATTTTCATTGCCATATCAACACTGTAGCTGCAACACCACTTCTGATGATAAAGCCTTGATGTGTGTGTGTGTGTGTGTGTGTGTGTGTGTGTGTGTGTGTGTGTGTGTGTGTGTGTGTGTGTTTTGGGAGGATGGGAAAGCCTCCCTATCTCCGACCTCATCTATATTTCAGCTCGGCGGCGGTCCGTGAGGTCTTTCTCCCGCTCCCCTCTGTTCGCTTTCTGCACTGAAGGTGGAGACGAGTGTTCCTCGGTACATTGCATCGCCCCCCCACCCATCCCTCCCTATCTCCCCCCTCGCCTCCATCCCTCCCTATCTCCCCCCACCCATCCCTCCCTATCTCCCCCCTCCCCCGCCTCCATCCCTCCTGAGGCCCAGCAGCAGCAGAAGATGTTCTCAACATACCGAGTGTGTTCAGGAAAAGGGTGAACGAAGCCTTACAGCAGGTTAAATATGAACATATATATTCCCCTTTGTGTGTGTCCTCGACTGAACCTCAAGCATGAATGATTTACCAGATATCATGTGAACTACATGCTTTACATTTCTGTCTTTATGCCTATTACCTCTGCAGAGGAAGGGGTTTGGTTTCTGTGTCTTTTTCAATCTATCAATCAATGTTTATTTATATAGCCCAATATCACAAATGTTACATTTGTCTGAGTGGTCTTCACAGTGTGTATACAAATATCAGTATGGCAATACGACACCCTCTGTCCTTAGACCCTCTGTCCTTAGACCCTCTGTCCTTAGACCCTCACATCGTACAAGGAAAAACCTCCGGAGAAAACCCACAGTTTAAAGGGAACATGGGAGAAACCTCAGGGAGAGCAGCAGAGGAGGGATCCCTCTCCCAGGACGGACAGACATTACATTGCATTCAGCTGACGCTTTTATCCAAAGTGACTTACAATAAGTACATTCGCCCAGGAAGACACAAACTTGAAGAAAACAGAATCATAAAGTACATCAGGTTTCATAGAGCCAAGTATTTCAAGTGCTACTCAACTGGCTTTAGGTAAGCCAGTCCTTTATTAGTATATAAGTTCTTTGTTAGTAGTTCTATCGCTCGAAGTGGAGTCGAAAGAGATGAGTTTTCAGTCCGGAAGGTGTGTGAGCTTTCTGCTGTCCTGATGTCAATGGGAGCTCATTCCACCATCTTGGAGCCAGCATAGCAAACCCACGTGTTTCTGCTGATGGGAACTTGGGTCCCCCTCGCAGCGAGGGTGCAGCGAGTCGTTTGGTTGATGCAGAGCGGAGTGCACGTGCTGGGGTGTACGGTTTAACCATGTCCTGGATGTAGGAAGGGCCAGTTCCATTAGATTCCAGACGTACAATAGATGCCGTGTGTAAATCGAAGAGATAATACATTTACAACATAGGTAGTCCAGATGTTTGGAAATGCATGTGTGTATAATAGGAAGATGAATCCACGAGGATATCCATCCAGGACCGATGATCCAGGACCACAGCCACGACTCAAGATCCAGGGCTCGCGATGCAGAGAAAGTCCGCTTTCAACAGATATAAATTCAATCCACTTTATTTCTAGCACATATTAAAAACAGAGGGTTTTCCAAAGTGCTTCACAGCAAACATAACATTATAACAAAATATAATATTACAATAATAGATAAAAGGCACACATAAGAATGAATACAAGGCACACAAAGGCTATGGATGGACAATAAAAGCATACACATCGATAAAACGGCTCAAAGTGACAGCGAGGGAAAAGAGGTGGGTCTTCGGGACTTAAACGTTTGGAGGGTGGGCGACAATTTGACATGAGGGGGGCGGGTCGTTCCAGAGCCTGGGGCTACCGCTGAGAAGGCTCGGTCTCCCCTGGTCTTTCTCTTGGTTTTCGGGACGACCAGCTGATCAGCCGACCTCAAAGCCCTTGAGGGGGTGTACACCTGTGGGAGGTCGGAGATGTACTGAGGGAGGGGCCAGCCCATTGAGCAATTTAAAAACAAACAATAACATCTTAAAATGAACTGGACAGTGTACTGACAAAAATTAAACGGGACCTATCATGCAAAATGCACTTGTTGATGTATTCTATACATAAACTCACGCAGCGTCAGAACATATAAACCTCTCTTTTCCTCCGTACCTTTGAGCTCCATAATGTTTCAGAAAAATCCTTGCTAATCCATGAAATGGCGTTTCATCAGTATTTAGTTTAGACAGTAGCTGCCGGGTCCGCATGAGCTCAGACCTCTCCTTTTTTATCAAAGGGCTGTTCTGTGTATTTCAGGAAAAATAAATAATGTGAATAAAATAAATTAAATACAATAATTCAGCATTCGGAGATTTTCAGGAAAAAAAAAACACATTTAAATCCTCCTCCTCCTCCTCCTCCTCCTCCTCCTCCTCCTCCTCCTCCTCCTCCTCCTCCTCCTCGCTGTCTGACCTGAAGAATAATGTATTTATTGTCAGCTGTGTTCCTGTCGTCCCGGCATGTATCCGTCACCAGAGGGCGCCACTGACCGGCTGCTGCTAATCAGAGACATTCTCTCCAGGAGGTCAGGTTTCAGACCCTCAGAGAAGCCCAGAGAGGGGAGAGAGGGGAGAGAGGGGAGAGAGGGGAGAGAGGGGAGAGAGGGGGAGGAGCAGGAGGAAGGAGGAGACAGCAGGAGGTCTTCTGTCTCCTCCTCCTCTTCCTCCTCCTCCTCCTCCTCTTCCTCCACCGGGTGCACCTTCTTATAACCAGAGCACACCTGAATGCCCCCACCTCCAAACATCTTGTGGAAATCAACTCTCTCCTCCTCCCTCTCCTCCTCCTTCTCTATCTCCTCCTCCTTCACCTCCTCTTTCTCCTTCCTCCCTTCCTCCCTCTCCTCCTCCACAGCGATGCTCTCCTGGCTCACCTCCTCCATGCTCTCCTGACTCACCTCCTCCATGCTCTCCTGACTCACCTCCTCTCCCCCACCAACACCTGAATCCAAGCTCTGCAGCCTCCCTCTCTCCCCCTTTAACTCCTCCACCCTCTCATAGTCTGAAACCAGCAGCATGGCTTCACTCCCTTTAGAGAACAACTGATGGATTTCCTCCTCCTCCTTCTTCCCTCTGTCTTCATCCGTTTCCTTTTCACTTCTTTGACCTCCCACCGGCCCGTAAGGAGCGTCGGAGACGCATTGAGGGAGGTTCCCTGCTGTGAGGGAGGACATGTGAGGAGGGGGAGGGGGAGGGGGAGGGGGAGTTTGGGGGAGGAGATGGGAGTAATTGGGGTTGGAGAAGTCTGAACTGGTGGATTCGTGGGTCATTTTGCTTCTGATTGTGTGCAGCAGCGCCTCCTCCTGGCTGCAGGGCAACACTGCGTCCACACAGGAGGAGATCTCCACCGAGTCCAGCTCCCCTGAAGCGATGAGGAAGTGAGGACTCGACCGACTCTGCAGGAGAGGAGGAGGTTATATCACACTGTCCATGTTACATTTCAATATTCCAGTGACGGCATAGAGACTATTGGGCACTGTTTCTATTACATTCTATTTGATCTACCTGTACTATTTCATCTTTTTATTGCGTTGGAGGAGGAGTACTCTGTATCAAGATTGATGCAAAACAAGTGATATTTCACCTTTTTAGACAGATTTAGCAAAAAAACCTCTTCTGGGGCCATTTGGGTGGATTTTCCTTATCTCTGGCCCCCCTTCTTCGATTTTGACATGTGACATCTCTTTCTGACCGTTGGAGCCAATAGAATCCAAGGGAAATCGTCCCGCACACACTCATGTTAAAAGAAAATGTAGCGTCTTCGCGCATTCAATCTTGCTACAGAGCGTAGGAATATCCCTGCTCTGATGTTTGAAAACGGAATTGCAGTTTTATTGCTTATAAATTATCAGAACATTTCAAAGGGGACACAGCCACATTGGATATTAACCTATGGATTAACTACAGCATCGTTGTTATCGTTTTAATGCCATTGAAGACCAGTTTTGACCAGACAAAACCAAGGTAAGCCATGTTAGCGTTGTAGGCTACCTAGCGCCACATGTTTTTATGTATGTTTTTATTGATAACCTAGCGAGTTTGTATCTTTCAGTGTTGAGGTGGGCACCGTTAGATTCTGTGTCTCCTTGCGATCATAAACGATGTGTTGGATGTGCAGCTAGGATAAGTAATAAGGGAGCTAGGAGTAATTTTCGGTGCGGTAATAGGTTAGCATTTTTCGCTCGGGCTAATTCAGAGGCTCACTGTTAGCATTGTGTTTTTTTTGAAAACAAAATGAAAAAGATCAGTTAAATGAGTTTTCCCGTTATATGGATATAAAATATTCATAGTTTATTAAATATTAAGGTTCATTAGACGTTGTTTCCTGCAAATGACGCGATTTCGGCCCCGGAACCGGGTCCGTGGGGCTTAAGAGGTTAAAAGAAAAGCATATTTAAGCTCACCTCGAACTTTAGATCCTTCAAGAAGGATTTCTCTGGGTTGGGAATGGGCGGACCTTTGATTTTCTTCACGATGTAAACCCTATAAAACACAAAGACATGAGCAAGGTTAGAACAAATATAGCTTATTGCTCCTGAGCAACATTTGGTTAACGTCTTGTAAAAGTACTGTGTTGTTGCTTACCAGGTGGTTTTGTCAGTCTTAAATCGTACGATAACCAGAAACACTGCAATCGCAGCTGCAACGGCAAAAAGGCCCGAAACACGCCAAGCAAGATCTGCCAACCACAGGACAGAGAATATACCGTTAGCATATCAAGGCTTATTTGGCTTTGCTTGATCCTGATTCACATTACATAGCTGTTCAGTCACACTATAACATGTTTCCATGTGATATGTTATAAAAACAACAACAAATGTCGGACTTGTTTCCTTAATTCTCAGGAATTCAAATACAGGAAGAGAACATACCACACTATGTTTCTAATGATCATTAATTAGCATAACAAATAGGAATACAAATCCCAAAAATTAGTATCTAAAATCTTTACATTGACCTTCATAAACAAAATCAATCTGTTGACATTTGGCCGTCTTTACCTGATGGTGGTTGGGGTTGTTCCGTTCTTCCAACGGTGGATACCCATGATGCAGTGGGGCTCCAGCCACTCCAGGTAGGGCTTTGGTCTGTCTCTTCGGACTTCACTCGAACGCGTGCCTCGTACCTCTCGCCTCGAATCAGCCAATCATCGTCAAGCTCTACAGCGGACCCTGATTCTTCCCACTTCCATGGATAAGTATTTGTGTTTTTCTGCACAGACGGATCCTGACGGAGAAGAAATGAGTGGATGTTGAGTAAGCTGATGTTCATGTAGTCTTTCTTGATATCCAAAATGTGTGCAAGTTATTAAACAATCTAAAGAACTGTCCAGAACTAAAGGCTGTGACTCACCAAAACAACATCAATTAACTAGTTTTGACAGTAAACATGTGTCGCCACAAGATTCCTGTGTTTTTGGCCAAAAAGTCGCACATGAAAAACGACAACCAACAGCCATCTCACATATTTTCTGCAACTGCTAAGACCAAATAACTCTTCAAACCAGCAGGCAGTGCTAGTCTTAGTTTCAAACATAAACATACGTAAGGTTAGTCGTACACAGTAAACTCCTCAACATAGCTGGTGTGCTTTCCTACAGTGGAACGGGAATGAGAAGACACTAATCTGTAACGAGCTTGTTAGCTAGCTAGTTTGTTTATTCCTTCATGCTTTTATCCTACACTGGTTACAGGAAATGAGCAAAACAGCGGGGAGCCGACCAGCGGAAGCTCTGGGTTTCAACTATCATTTTCTAGTGAGGCAGCGAGTGTTAGCTAGCTAATTATTGTCTCATGTGTTGGCTGATACATTTTAAGTTCACCAAACTCAGCGGTAGCACCACTGACTACTAGTTCACCAGAACTAGTTTGGTTTCTTTAAACAAATGCAAATACACAATAATGTTTTTTGGCATGTTCACAATAGAAATAAAACAGACCTTAGTTCACTTAAAGCTATCTGAGACTTGGAACCCACCAAGGGGTTAAACCAGGGTTCAACCAGACTATCAAGGCTGGTGTGAACGCGACATTATGCCTACAAAATGACACAATTATTCATGCGTTAAAATACTAACACAGTAACAAAATATATACACACATTCCATGACTGCTTCTCTTGTTTCCACTGCAACTGGCATTTGAACAGTGTGATTTTGTATCTCTCTTTAACTTGGGGGTGCCAGGACATGGTGGTGAAGTTGATATGAGGTCGTTGTGGAGGGTTCAGCTTTACTGCAGAATCAAACACGCACAGAGTTTGTTTTAGGTCATCATGAATAGCTCACAGATTGAATCACATAAGGTGATATATTCATTGTACTCACTGTGATGCGCTGGCTGGAAGCACATGGTCACATTGGCCGGCCCAGGATTACAGGTCAGATTCATGGAGAAGATATCGTCAGATTGAAACTAAGAAAATGTAAGAAAATAATGTTGATTAAAATAAAACATTCATAGGACAACAATACAACATGAAATGAGAGTAGCTGTTCGTAGGTGATGTTTTTACAAAGGTGAGAGTGTGATTAAAAGCTCAAGCTAATAGTCTTTAATGTAGATATTATTGCTGTATCGAGAGTTAGATAAGAAGATGAATACAACTCTTATATTTGTACTCTAAATGTTATTTAACAACTAGTAGCCTTAGCCTAGTTAGCTTAGCACAAATACTGAGAATAGCTATCTGCTTTCCCCTTAAAAGGTCACCAATAAAGATTAGGAAACATAAAAACAAATTGTTACAGGGTTTGGTTGAAAACGTAATCCAGATTGTTTCATTTCAAACATTCTGTGGTCTGCTCTTTTTGGCAAGCAGACCGTCGCTAAGGATAGCAGACCGTTGCTAAGGATGGTACACTGTTGCTAGGGATAGCAGACCGTTGCTCAGGATGGCACACTGTTCCTAGGGATAGCAGACCGTTGCTAAGGATGGCACACTGTTCCTAGGGATAACAGACGGTTACTAAGGATAGCAGACCGTTACTAAGGGATAGGAGTATGTTACTAAGGATGGCACACTGTTGCTAAGGATAGCAGACCATTGCTAAGGATGGCACACTGTTCCTAGGGATGGCAGACGGTTACTAAGGATAGCAGACCGTTACTAAGGGATAGGAGTATGTTACTAATGATGGCACACTGTTCCTAGGGATAGCAGATCGTTGCTAAGGATGGCACACAGTTGCTAAGCAGAGCAGACGGTTACTAAGGATAGCAGACCGTTACTAAGGGATAGGAGTATGTTACTAAGGATGGCACACTGTTGCTAAGGATAGCAGACCGTTGTTAAGGATAGCAGACCATTACTTAGGATAGGAGACTGTTACTAAGTAGGGGTGCAACAACTAATCGACTTCATCGATTACCAAATTAGTTGCCAACTAATTCAGTCGTCGATTCGTTGGTGACGTCATCACGTGTGTTTTACGCGCCGTTAAGCTCCGATGTTATCGGCCTTCTTATCGGTACTGGAGAGATTTAAAAAAGATAGATATGTCATATGTGTTATTGCTACTTAAACATTATATCACAGTCTTAGTGTCGCCAACTCGTTTCTAATATGCAAAAAGGCAAACAAATGCGTCTATGATGTATTTTCGATCTTTCCAATCCAGGCGAGAGATCTCTCCCCCTTCTGTGTGCGAGGGGGCGGGGCTGTTTACACACCCGCAGCTGCTACATGCAGCTACACTCGGCAGGGATGGCGGAGAGAACGCGCTGCAAGGTGTGGTTAAATGTTACCCGTCTTGAGGTGGACAATGCTCGTTGCCAATAGTGCAATAAGAGTTTAGCATGTAAGGGCGGTAACACGAGCAATGTGTCTAAACATTTAGCAAAAGTGCTCCACATTCAGACGGAGGAATGCACCGGGTTCCACTGTCTTTCTAGCAGCTCTGTAGCCCCGTCCACGAGGAACGTTTCGTCAGGTGTTCTGTATGCTAGCAGCAACACGCCGAGTTAACTACATTATATAAACATGGGTTAATGATTAGAGGAAACTGAGTTATTTATTTTGTTAAAGTTTCAGCTATTCTGTTCACAGTTCTGTCATCACATTATTTAATACCATTTGTAAAAACATTGTTGTTTCTTTTGATGTGAAATATTATTTATTTAATTTAAATAAAAAGCAATGTTAATTCTGTTCACAATTTGTTTAGTTAATTTAATAAGATATGTATTTTTAAATCAAGTATTCATCTTTATTGTCTTCATTTTTAGTTTCCACATGCCTAAAACAACCTCAAGCTAAATCTAAAAGTTGATGGCTAAATAAGAGCGTTTGATAAATTGTGCAAGGCATAATAGTCCGAATAGTCGATTAATCGTTTCATTAATCGATAGATTAATCGATTATCAAATTAGTCGTTTGTTGCAGCCCTATTACTAAGGATGGCACACTGTTGCTAAGGATAGCAGACCGTTGCTAATGATAGCAGACTGTTGCTTGGGATAGCAGACCGTTGCTATGGATTGCAGACTGTTGCTAAGCATAGCAGACGGTTACTAAGGATAGGAGACCGTTACTATGGATTGCAGACGGTTGCTAAGCATAGCAGACCGTTAATAAGTAAGACCAAACTATATTTGTTAGCGGAAGCAATACAACAATTGATATTGTGAGTCCAGTGGTTTGTTTATTTATTACACAGCCGTATAATCAGACTCACGTTTTTGTTTCTAAAGAACTCCATGTTACAGGTCATTTGCGTTGATCTGCCTTCAACAGGTTTGAGCGTGCATGAAGCTTTGGAAGATTTCCTTCTAGGCCTGTAAAAAAAACATGTTCCATTTCATTTTGACTTCAGACACATAATGTTTGAGATCAAAGTAATTGTTTATCTGCATGTATGTAAATTATACATCTGTCCTTACTTATTTTCTTTATTTAGGGCGTCTATCGTGCACACACTGCCTGAATGATCGTACGCGCTGTTCCACACACACGTGATTATACGGTTGTAGTCAGAGGAGCAGGTGATATCTGTGGGAAGTGAAGGAGAGAAATGAAAGAGGACAGATTATGTTTATTTTCAGTACATAGTGTCTCTACTTTAAAGAGTCCTCTCCGGCTGATGATCAGGTGTATATCCGTATATAGTGTCTCTACTTTAAAGAGTCCTCTCCTGCTGATGTTCAGGTGTATATCCGTATATAGTGTCTCTACTTTAAAGAGTCCTCTCCTGCTGATGTTCAGGTGTATATCAGTATGTAGTGTCTCTACTTTAAAGAGTCCTCTCCTGCTGATGTTCAGGTGTATATCAGTATGTAGTGTCTCTACTTTAAAGAGTCCTCTCCTGCTGATGTTCAGGTGTACATCAGTATGTAGTGTCTCTACTTTAAAGAGTCCTCTCCCGCTGATGATCAGGTGTATATCCGTATATAGTGTCTCTACTTTAAAGAGTCCTCTCCTGCTGATGTTCAGGTGTATATCAGTATGTAGTGTCTCTACTTTAAAGAGTGCTCTCCTGCTGATGTTCAGGTGTATATCAGTATGTAGTGTCTCTACTTTAAAGAGTCCTCTCCTGCTGATGTTCAGGTGTATATCAGTATGTAGTGTCTCTACTTTAAAGAGTCCTCTCCTGCTGATGTTCAGGTGTATATCAGTATGTAGTGTCTCTACATTAAAGAGTCCTCTCCCGCTGATGATCAGGTGTATATCCGTATATAGTGTCTCTACTTTAAAGAGTCCTCTCCTGCTGATGTTCAGGTGTATATCAGTATGTAGTGTCTCTACTTTAAAGAGTCCTCTCCTGCTGATGTTCAGGTGTATATCAGTATGTAGTGTCTCTACTTTAAAGAGTCCTCTCCTGCTGATATTCAGGTGTATATCAGTATGTAGTGTCTCTACTTTAAAGAGTCCTCTCCTGCTGATGTTCAGGTTTATATCAGTATGTAGTGTTTCTACTTTAAAGAGTCCTCTCCTGCTGATGTTCAGGTGTATATCAGTATGTAGTGTCTCTACTTTAAAGAGTCCTCTCCTGCTGATGTTCAGGTGTATATAAGTATGTAGTGTCTCTACTTTAAAGAGTCCTCTCCTGCTGATGTTCAGGTGTATATCAGTATGTAGTGTCTCGACTTGAAAGAGTCCTCTCTTGCTGATGTTCAGGTGTATATCAGTATGTAGTGTCTCTACTTTAAAGAGTCCTCTCCTGCTGATGTTCAGGTGTATATCAGTATGTAGTGTCTCTACTTTAAAGAGTCCTCTCCTGCTGATGTTCAGGTGTATATAAGTATGTAGTGTCTCTACTTTAAAGAGTCCTCTCCTGCTGATGTTCAGGTGTATATCAGTATGTAGTGTCTCTACTTTAAAGAGTCCTCTCCTGCTGATGTTCAGGTGTATATCAGTATGTAGTGTCTCGACTTGAAAGAGTCCTCTCCTGCTGATGTTCAGGTGTATATCAGTATGTAGTGTCTCGACTTGAAAGAGTCCTCTCTTGCTGATGTTCAGGTGTATATTAGTATGTCGTGTCTCTCCTTTAAAGAGTCCTCTCCTGCTGATGTTCAGGTGTATATCAGTATGTAGTGTCTCGACTTGAAAGAGTCCTCTCTTGCTGATGTTCAGGTGTATATTAGTATGTCGTGTCTCTCCTTTAAAGAGTCCTCTCCTGCTGATGTTCAGGTGTATATCAGTATGTAGTGTCTCTACTTTAAAGAGTCCTCTCCTGCTGATGTTCAGGTGTATCTCATTCAAAACACTTTTTTTCTTCATAACTTTCCACATATTGTTCTCTAATCACTTTAAATTATGTGATTGGACAAATTCTGAACATTCTCAAGGTTAGCACCATTTTGTATATTGCATTACTTTTATCCAAAGGGACAATAAACCAAGAAGAAACAAGCCCAACAAGCAAGAATCCTGCCAGTACAAAACATGGCTATTAATAGAAGAACAATTGTCAGAGCTGCGTACAGAAGAGAGGACTTTTCAAATTAAATAATTCAATGTATTAATTCAATCATACATTTTGGTACCTATATGTTCACTTTATGTTATTGGGTTTTATATTGTTGCATCGATTCACTTGTGTTGTGTCTCATCTTTCCGAGATAAACCATTATTTATTTTATTGTATTTTATTTTTATTATCATATATTTTCCCTCCTTGCGTCTCTTAACCTGTTAAAATGTTATATTTTGCTGCATGTCTGTAAAGGTCTTGACATCTGAGCTGCGGGGAATTTCCTGTTGTTTATTTTTAACTTGTGATGTTAAAACATTTTGTAAAGCACTTTGAGCTGCACGTGCTGTATGGAAAGTGCTATATAAATAAAGCTTTATTATTATTATTATTATTATATTTTTAAGTTTGATATGACCAATTGTGGGCTCCTGGACGGACATTAGTATTGTAGACATTTATCATAAGTCTTATCTAATGATATATAATTTCACTGTAACTTTATTTTCTAACAGTTTGAATTCACGCCTAGCAACTAAATGTTCTCAGACAGAAGGGTTGTCAGGCAATTATGATATGGATTGTAGGTTTGTAATTAGCACGTATGCAAGTTTCGCCCGTCTGGCCAACATTTCAATAGCCTGTAATGTATTGACATTAAAGGCTATTGAAATGTTGGCTAGCTGAGACCTCCCCCTTTTGTCTTTTCCCTGTGCTTGTCTTCCTGTTGCAACGGGTCAGATTCTGGTACCATCTACTAGTGCAGGTTATCTGGCCTTCCAGCTGGAAATAGATTGATTCTGTTAAATGCTATAACTCTATATTAAATAACAGAACTTTGGCTTAAGCTTGTATATTTAAGTATGGCATTTCCACCACAATTAGATTGTTAAGTTACTCTACAAAACCAAAAGAACTTACTGTTGCCCGGGTCACTCGAACAACTTCCCTCTCCATGGCAGACCTGAATCAGAGCGAGAAGCAGGACCAGCAGACGGGGTTTCTGACTCCTCTCCATGTATGATGTCCAGCGTTTGAAGTGTTTTGACGAAGGCTCCTTTCACTGCTTCCTCTTTCTTCTCATCCTGCATACACAGAGAACGCTTGTTTCTTTATTTGTGTGGTGGGTGTCAAGGTGTTATTTTTCTGCACACCCAATAACACCCTGACCACATCGAGAAGCACTGACAGGTGATCGAGAACACAAAAAAAAACAGACATAGAAATGTTTGACATCCTGCCGCAGGTGGTGTGATCTGGTTCTACTTACACTCCAACACCTGCTTGAAGTGAGACACATACCCCGTGATAATGAGATGTGGAACCATCTGTTTAACGGCCAGAATTAGCACCACGTTGAATTTGAATTGACTTTAATTGGACACATAATTCACCTTGCAGAGATCCAGGGTCCTGCTCAAAGGCACGTAGGCTGGTTTTACTTCTGAACACACCACATATCACTGATACTAGCCAGGTAAGAAGTAAAGGGTTGTTGAATTTTGGGAGGTGTGAAACTAGATAGGCAATGCTTAAAGTCGAGTCACATGTTGTTAAACTAATTATTTATTGAATTGACTTATTGTCCGTATACAGTATTTGCTTTGTTCAAATACAAATCTACTTTTTAACATACACTATAAATAAATAAAAAACAAAGAAACTTATCGTCTGCCTTAAATCTGACATTTTAATAGTTTTGTTAAATAAAATAAAAAAGAATAAAACGAATAAATAAAAAAAACATTTAAATAATAAAAACTAAAATGAATGGAATTTAATAAAAAAAGCAACCCAAATAAAATCAAACCAAAATAATTGAAAATAATTTGAAAAATAAAAACACTAACGGACTTGAAGTTAGATCAAAGCTGACATGCCTTTAAATCCATAGGCAGTTTTTTTGTCGAGAAGAAATAATAGTATTAAAATAATCAAATTAAATCAAAGAAAACCAGCACATTTACAATTATATAATATTTAAATAATAAATCATCAAAATAAATGTATTTAAGTTAAGTATGCCTTTAATCTGAAAGTAGTTTTTTTATGTGTAGAGAAAATAAATAGAATAATAACAGCCCAAATATATACTATATATATATATAGAGAAAAATACTAACAGATGTATAGATACAAGTTCAGTCTGCCTTTAATCAGAAATCAGTAATTAAAAAAAATTAAAATGACATTTATTACAATTTAAATATTAATATCTATGAGAAATAATAAAAATTGCCGAAATATTTAACTAATAAAATACAAAATAATTTAAATGAATATAAATTATGATAAAAAGTCAAACACATCAGCTTCAGTAAACCTGTCATTGTGTGATTTAAAGTCTTCATACAAGTCTCAAAATATCATTACAAAAAAACCCCCACTTCCTAAACTAACTGTGTCCCACCACCTCCTGCATGTTACACATTATTAATGGATCATCACACATCTTACCTGTTGCTGCAGGGTCTGCTTTAACGCTCTGCTTCACTCCATCTGACGCTCTGTGGACAGACACCACACTCATAAGGTTTTACTCTCCGTGGAAATAAAAAAAAGTGTTGAAACAGAAGATGACATCATGCCCTTCAAAGGTCACTACTTAGAAATCAATCTACTACGATATCTCCGGGCGCTGCAGTGTGTCAGCCCTGAAGTCATCTTCCTCTTTTCCGTGTGGTCACCTTCTCTTGTATTTGACTTGGAGAGATAATTAAGGACATGTTGTAACTTTTTAGAAGCTGGTTTAATAGGAAGAGGAAATGACCTCAAAGAGACTCATTACAAAATAATAGAATGGAAACTTACAAAAAAACAGAATGGAAACTTTTAAAAGATACACATCCTGACAGCTGAGAGGACAGATACAAAGGGATGAAAGACAACACAATGACACACAATTGACACGGTGGACTCACAAGAACTCAGACGCACGATTCCTTCTTGACTTCAGAACTATCTTTTAATATAAAAAAGACTTCTCAAAGTACAAAGGTATCTAGGATCTACTAGGACACTCAAAAGTTCACTAGGCTCTACTAGGTTTGCTCAAAGTTACACGAGGAAATACAGACATGGACTTAGTGTTGAGACAAGACGAACCGACAAAAGACAACAGGAAAACAGGGCTACATATACACAACAGTTAATGAGGCACAGGTGCAAACAATCCAGAACAGGAGATCACTATCAAGCTGACAAGTGACACACCACCACAGGAAGTGATGACACCTGAAACGAGAGGACAGAGTCAACATCAAAATAAAACTGCAAGGCCACCAGAATAAACACAAAACAATAAGCTCACAGACTCTAACGCTGAAACCTTACAGTACCCCCCCTCTTACGGACGGCTCCAGACGTCCCTGAAGCCTGAGACTGTTCTCTATCAAAGTCAGATATAAGGGTCTTGTCCACAATGAAGCTGCCTGGGATCCAGCACCTCTCCTCTAATCCGTACCCTACCCAGTCGACCAGGAACTGTCTACCTCTGCCCCTCTTCCTTTCAGACAGTATTTTGTCCACAGTGTACACTTGACCCCCGTCGACAATCCGGGGAGGTGGAGGGGGCGTGGAGGCGGGGACCAGTCTGCTCTCTTTGACTGGTTTCAACTTGCTGACATGAAACGTGGGGTGGACCTTGATGGACTTTGGAAGACATAAACGGACAGCAACAGGGTTAATCACTTTGGCTATGGGAAAAGGACCAACGAACCGGGGAGCCAGCTTCCTGGAGGCGACATGGAGAGGAAGATCCTTGGTAGATAGCCACACTCGTTGTCCGGCCTGGTACTTGGGGGCTGGACGTCGTTTCCGGTCGGCCAATACCTTCATGCGAACGGCACTCCTCTGCAACATATGGCGAACTCCCGCCCAGACCCGACGGCAGCGGCGAACCAGAGCATGGGCTGATGGTACGGTGACCTCCTTCTCGAGCTCCGGAAACAATGGAGGTTGATATCCATGGACACATTGAAACGGGGAGATACCAGTGGCTGATGTGGGTAAAGTGTTGTGCGCATACTCCACCCAAATCAGATTCTTACTCCAGGTGGTAGGTTTCTCGGACGCTAGACATCTCAAACAGGTCTCCAAATCCTGATTCATCCTCTCCGCTTGTCCATTCGACTGTGGGTGGTATCCGGAGGTCAGACTAACAGTGGCTTGGATTAGGTGACAAAACTCCTTCCAAAAACGTGACACGAACTGAGGGCCTCGGTCTGAAACGACATCACTGGGGAAACCATGGATCCTGAACACATGGGACAACATGGCCTCTGCTGTTTCTTTGGCATTAGGTAACTTGGGCATGGCGACAAAGTGTGCCATTTTAGAAAAACGATCAATCACAGTGAGTATGGTGGTATTACCTGCCGATGTTGGTAATCCCGTCACAAAATCCAACGCAATGTGAGACCATGGTCTGTTGGGAATGGGCAGAGGTTGGAGAAGACCTGCCGCAGCTTGCCGAGAAGTTTTGTTCCTGGCGCACACAGGACATGCCGCCACATATTCTGCAACATCCTTCCACATCCCCGGCCACCAGAATCTGTGTCTCACCATGAACAGGGTCCTTTTGTTTCCAGGATGACAGGTAAGTACAGACGTATGGGCCCAATGAACAACTTGAGATCGAAGTTGCTCCGGCACAAACAAGCGATTCTGAGGACACCCTCTTGGGACAGGATTTCCAACGTTTGCCTGTTTGACCTTGGCTTCAATGGGCCAGGTCACCCTCCCTATCACTCGGTCTGGCCGTAGAATGGGATCTGGACTCTTGGGGACTGGCTCAGGATCAAACATCCTGGAGAGTGCATCAGGCTTTCCATTCTGCGAACCAGGTCGATATGACAGAGTGAACCTAAATCTGTTAAAGAACAAAGCCCATCTGGCCTGCCTAGAGTTCAGACGTTTGACCTTCCTGATGTATTGCAGGTTTTTGTGATCCGTCCAGACCAGGAAATCCTGCTCCGCTCCCTCCAACCAGTGCCGCCACTCCTCCAAAGCAATCTTCACCGCCAACAGTTCCCGATTTCCCACGTCGTAATTCCTCTCAGCAGAAGATAGCTTACGGGAGAGATATGCACATGGATGAAGCTTGTTGTCCTCCGCTGATATCTGGGACAGTATAGCTCCAACGCCGTCGTTGGAGGCGTCCACTTCCACCACAAACTGTCGGTGGCGATCAGGTACCGTCAGGATGGGAGCTGTGGTGAACCTCCTCTTCAGTTCCAGGAAAGATTTCTCTGCCTGTGGATTCCACACAAACTGAACATGGGGAGAGGTAAGGGCATGGAGAGGAGAGGCAATAGCACTGAAATTGCGTATGAACCGTCTGTAAAAGTTAGCAAACCCCAGGAATTGCTGAACTTTCTTTCTAGAGTCTGGCGTGGGCCAATTAGCCACGTCACTGACCTTAGCTGGGTCCATTTCCACCTTGTTAGGGGAAATCACAAAGCCCAAAAATACCACAGAGTTCACATGAAACTTGCATTTTTCGGCCTTTACAAACAAATGGTTAGCCAGGAGTCTCTGAAGAACAAGGTGAACATGGTTAACATGAGTTTTCTTATCTGGGGAAAAGATGAGAATATCATCGAGATACACAAAACAGAAAACATTCAGGAAATCTCGTAACACATCATCAATGAGGGCTTGGAAAACAGCAGGTGCATTGCAAAGTCCAAAAGGCATTACCAAATATTCGTAATGTCCCGTAGGTGTATTGAAACCCGTTTTCCACTCATCCCCCTCCCGGATGCGCACAAGATGATACGCATTCCTTAAGTCAAGCTTGGTGAATATCTTGGCTCCCTGTAACAGATCGAATGCCGTAGAGATGAGTGGAAGGGGATATCTGTTCTTAACTGTGATCTGATTAAGTGGACTGTAATGAATACAGGGCCTTAATGAACCGTCCTTTTTCCCTACAAAAAAGAAACCTGCTGCTGCTGGGGATGATGATGGCCGAATCAAGCCAGCTTTGAGTGATGATCCGATATACTCTTCCATGGCCTCCCTTTCAGGACCAGAGAGAGAATACAACCGTCCTTTGGGGATAGTAGAGCCCGAGAGAAGGTCTATGGGGCAATCATACGGTCTATGGGGAGGCAAGGAAGTAGCTCGTCTCTTGTTAAACACCTCCTTAATGTCAAGGTAACACTCTGGCACTTTGGATAAGTCAGGAAAGTCAGAATGTTTAGAAGAAGTGACAATGTCCCTATCTGACGCCTGTTTAAAGTTCCCAGATCTGGGCGGTCCACTCAAAACTGTATGAGAGGCTAAACATGAACGAGAGCACTCACTCCCCCACCCCTTAACCTTTCCTGTAAGCCAGTCCATGTGAGGGTTATGTTTAACAAGCCACGGGTAACCCAAAATGAGAGGCTGTTGAGCTGAGTTAAATAAATGAAAGCTAATACGCTCACGGTGCTCCTGATCTATGACAATTTCTATGGGTTCCGTGCGATGAGTAACTGTACATAACAGGCGGCCATCCAACGCGCTAGCCTCTAATGGCTGATCTAAAAGGACAATGTTTAAGTTCAACTCTTTAGCCAGCTCCCAGTCTAACAAGCTCTCATCAGCCCCAGAATCAATTAATGCATCCTGAGTCACAGTTTTATCATTCAGTTTCATTTGTACCTGAGTCAGTCTTCTCGAGGAAGGGTTGAAAGAAGTCACTCGGCTCACCAGCGTCCCTCTTCCCGCTGATGAGCCTGATCTTTTGCCCGACAGGCTGCCAGAACATGACCCTGCTGGCCGCAGTAGAAACACAGCCGCTCCCGTAGGCGGCGCTGACGTTCCTCCGGAGTGAGTTTGGCTCTTCCGAGCTGCATCTGTTCCTCCGCGGCGCTAGGGGGCGCTGGTCGCTCTGGAGACGAAGTCCGGGTATTACTCCGCCAACCGTAGTGTTCCCTCTGTAACTCCCGTCCGGACAGTGGAATGAAAGCTGTTTTCTCCCGACGTCTCTCTGCTAGATGTTGGTCCACCCGGATAGCCATGGCGATGAGCGAGTCCAATTCTACAGGCAACTCTAATGGAGCTAACTGATCCTTTATGGGATCCGCTAATCCATGCAGAAACGCATCAAAAAGAGCTGCTGAGTTCCATCCACTCTCCGCTGCCAGGGTCCGGAATTCAATCGCGTAATCCGCCACTCTCCTCTGCCGTTGTTTGATGTTCACCAGGGCTCTCGCTGACTCTCTCCCGGGTGCTGTCTGGTCAAAAATGTCTTTCATAGAATCCATGAATACCCTTAACGACTGGCAAACAGGCGAGTCTCGGGCCCATTCAGCTGTTGCCCAGGCTCCTGTTCTTCCCGTCAAGTGAGATACTATGAAAGCTACCTTAGCTTGATCTGTGGGAAATGCTGCGGGCTGATGTTTGAAATGGAGATCGCACTGTATCAGGAATGGACGACAGTTTACAGAATCCCCGGAGAACTTCTCCGGTGAAGCGAGGCAGAGTGAAGACGATGGCATGGGTATTTGAACAGCAAACCCGACCTCCGCTGGACCGGAAAACTCTGCCGCAGGAACAGCAGGACGTACCTCGAGGTGCGTAAGTATGTCACGCATCTTTTCCGCCAGGTGATTTATTTCCGTTGTCACTGTTGACTGGAAGTGTTGCTGACGGGCATTTAAGTCCTGAACCCCCTGGTTCATTGTTGTCAGCTGTTCCTCATGGTGATGCATGCGTGTTCCTTGCGCCTGCAAAGCCGTCTTTAACACGGTGGAATCGGCTGAGTCCATCTTGTTTGGTCGGTTCGTTCTGACACGGTGGACTCACAAGAACTCAGACGCACGATTCCTTCTTGACTTCAGAACTATCTTTTAATATAAAAAAGACTTCTCAAAGTACAAAGGTATCTAGGATCTACTAGGACACTCAAAAGTTCACTAGGCTCTACTAGGTTTGCTCAAAGTTACACGAGGAAATACAGACATGGACTTAGTGTTGAGACAAGACGAACCGACAAAAGACAACAGAAAAACAGGGCTACATATACACAACAGTTAATGAGGCACAGGTGCAAACAATCCAGAACAGGAGATCACTATCAAGCTGACAAGTGACACACCACCACAGGAAGTGATGACACCTGAAACGAGAGGACAGAGTCAACATCAAAATAAAACTGCAAGGCCACCAGAATAAACACAAAACAATAAGCTCACAGACTCTAACGCTGAAACCTTACAACAATAACCAGAAGGAGACACAAAATGACTACAACTTTGAAAAGATACACATCCTGACAGCTAAGAGACAAGTGACAACTACAATGGGACCCTCAATAACTAGAGAAATACACTAAATACCTAGAAAGAGACGACAAGTCACCACAAAGACACACACAACAACTTAAAAGACACAACAACGTAATCCTAATGCTCATCCTTGTAAGGGAAACTTCTGCAGCGATGGAGAGCCAGGACTCAGAGAGACACGAGGAGAGCTGGAGCTTTGATGTCAAACACTGGTGGTTTATTACAAGTCAACGGCCGGAGATTTCACCCCACAAGTCACACAGTCAACGGTTCTGACTGCACGGGGGGTTGTCATGACAATTCGGATCAGCCTATCTCTCGATAGTGTGAGAGAGATTTTCTTTTCAGCAATGTTGATGGAAGGAATGGAGGCTGGAGTCCGCTTTATATCAAACACCTGAGTTTATTGAGAGCCACGGCCGGGAGCATTGGCAGGGTTCTCACACGACTTCATCATGTGATTCCCCAGCCAACACTGAAGATTACACAGAAACACAGCGCAAATCTACACAGATAATCAAGGAGGAGCCTCTATTTCGCGCGTCTTCTGATCGATAATCACAAGAACCTGGATTCAGAGACAAAGACAGTCTGTTAAAGTCCTCTGGCAGTTAGTCACAGTCCCCCAACAGGAAAGCGGAACCTTTAACCCTTTAACCTTTAACCTTTAAACGCCTGCTCTAAGTTATGGCAGACCTATGTGAAACACAAAATGCTTTTTGGTACAAACACACAACAAAATATTTCCCTCACAGATAGCCCTTTTAACTAGTTTACAGAGAGTTAATCAGCATATTGGGGAGGCGTAAACATCTGTGGAGCGACAGGAGATATCCCCCAACTCTGGAGCTTAGAAGCCAGCGTTCTCACACTCTCACAGCCTCCCTATGCCCTGTAGGTCAAGCTGTACAACTTATAGTGTCAACATACGACTGCAAGATAAAGATAAGGAGCAGGGCTGATCGTAAATGTAAACACACAGTAAATGTTAAATATCTTAGGAGTAAGGAAGAATTATTATTTGACACTTAGGAAGAGAGAAGAAATATTCTCTAACAATCCTGATGACTTAGAGACACATGAGACACACATGACTACAAAAACACACATAACATGCAAGAGATACACATTATGACCGCGAATGGACATATGACAACAGATTTAAAAGATACACATCCTTAAAACTAAGAGACACATGACAGCTAAAATGTCTCGACAGCAAGACACAAAACACCTACAAATAGACTGAAAATGACTATAAAAAAAGACACAGATAAAACGTAACACAGAATAACAAAAAAGAAAGAGGCAGAAAAGAGTTCACAACATCCCTTCCTGACAGCTGAGTGACACATCACTACTATGGGAAACAGGATGACGACACAATGACTCAGGCAGAAAAGGGCCTCAAAGAGTTTTAAAGAGAACTAGACGGAAACAGAAACTGACTTCAAACATATTTAAAAGACACGCTTCCTGACAGCTGAGAGACACTGACTGACCTCACATCAACACAAAGACATCAACTCAGTCATCTTCACCTCCTGTTGTCGTTAGAGCTTGTGACGGGGTTCTATTTGTCCGTTGAAAACATAGGCTTAGTCGGATGATTTAAGCTCCAAAACTTTATTTATAACAGCAACAAAAGAATATATACTGTGTGATAAAAGTGAAACAGTAGAACTTAAATAAACAAAATCAAAGTTACCACATTTGGTTGTCTATTACTCCTGGACACTGGGGTGTTTCTCCGCAGCTCCAGCGACCACAGCAAGACACTCACCACCAGGGTTTTCTTTAAGGACACAGATCGCCACGCACTCCTCCACAAAACCAGCTATCACCCTGGGCACACGTACAGAGGCCTGATTAGGTCCCAGCTGATCCGCTTCCACAGGATATGCACCCTCGCGGAGGATGTGGAGGAGGCTACCAGAATCCTCTTTAGTGCGCTGAGACCCAGGGGCTATTCGAGGCGCTTCCTTCGAAGCATTAAGGCGGAGGTCAGCCGCACCTTCATGGAGAAATACAGAGACATCTCCGCCCGGCCGTCCGGCCCTGCCCTGGTCCCCCTCACCACAACCTACTCAGGGAGCCTGAACAGCCTTTTAGGCAAACTAAAGGCCCATGGTGAGGGGGCCAGGGGGGACTGTGACGCGCTGCGGCCGTGCCGGCTGATCTCTGCCTACCGGCGTAACAAAAATCTCCAGGACCTCCATACCAAACTAAATAAAAGCATTAAAACTAGGGAGGCGCGTCGAGTCTCTGAGATTGGTTTCGTTCGCCTCCCCCACGTTTTCAATCCCTTCTCTCGAGAGGGGAGAAATGTACGGCGGGCCTTGACACCTAACACAAAAAACGCTATTTATGCAATTAGGTGCAAGGCCTGCCAGAGACTCTATGTGGGGGAAACGCGCAATGAGATCAGCCTCAGAATTAAACAACACCAATATAGAATTAGAGACGGGGACGGCACGAGCGTTTTATACAACCATTTTAAACTCCATGGCCTCCAGAGTGTGCAGTCAATGGGCCTGGAGAGCAGCAGCGGCTGGAGCACGGGCCAGAGGCGAGCGGGGAGCGGAGGTGGATCCATCGCCTGGGCACCATTGACCCGGGCGGACTAAATGAAAAATACAATTGATGGGTCCGCCTCCCACCACTCAACATGTTTTAACCTGTGTGATCTCCTCTCCCCCCCGGGTCTCTCCCCTGCAGATGGGTGATTTTAATTCCCTTCTCTGCGGGTGTGTCAGCCTGTTTTAATCCGCCCTCCACGTATTTTAGCACTTATATTTATTTATTAATTATTTATAGATAATCCTATAGAGATCCTCCTCATCTGGACTTTTTTTATTGGTGTGCTACATTTTTATCGCATGTTTTTAGCACTATCTTATCTATCTTAATGGTGTTCATATTTATGTTTTTATTACTTCTTACATGTTTTATATTTTTAATGTATATATGTGTATGTTTTTATCTGATAATGATCAAGGCCACATGAGGAGGGACGCTTTTATTTGTTTATTTATATTTATTTTAAATTAATTTATTACCTGGAGGCCAGAAAACCACCCGCAGAGAGGAACTCTTCACCTACCTGCCACCCTTTTAAATAAACAGAGCCAAAAGACACCTGCCCTTTGGAATCTCTTAGACTTACCCGACCTTGATTTTAGTGTTTCTGTTTTTCAGTGACATCCAGTTCATTTTACACGATTTTACTAACCCGGTGTGCCTTCCTTTATTTTATTATTATTAGTTAATTTTAACACTCCCTTTACTTTTTAAATTAATATTACTGGGGAGAATGTTTTAATTATTTATATTTGTATCATTGCACTTGTGTTTTAACTGCACCTACACTTCTAAAGGTTTTTTATGCATGGCTTTTACGAATAGAACTGGAATCACTTTTAAATTGGCCATTTTAGATCCCCCTATCATTTAGGGTCTTTTACAGATTCCATTGGGACAAG
>NW_027263061.1:0-60788 GCF_902827115.2 Pseudochaenichthys georgianus | reverse complement strand
TCCTCTTAAAAACTGAATACAATTACAAATAATATATACCTTTCAAAGAGCCATAGTGCATACTAAGTACATCTAGCTCATAATACTTTAAGTAATATTTATATATATGAATGCAGGATTTATACTTCAATGGAGTCCTTTAAGACAAGAAAATAAAGGATCTGAGTTCCCATGGATTTTATTTCTTCATAAAGTTGAAAGTCACACAACTGTGACGTTGACTTCACCTGGAAACCGTCCTTTTCTTTTACAGCAAAATTCAAGTTAATCTATCAAACTTCTTTTCTATGAATGTTACTGCAAAATGCTGCTGAGATCCACACACACATATCCTTATCTCTATAACCAGTAAAACCAGAACACACACACACGTTATCTCTCTCATCGAGATCACCACTCACTTCCCGCCACTCATTCATTCATTTCGCTGAACAATATCGTTTAAAAAGCTCATCCTAAACACAGATTATAAAATATTAAACGTACCTTTCTCCCCTCACGAAGCCGGCTTCATTCATGTACTTTAAAAAGTCCTTCTGCTTCCCTGTCTGGATGTACAGTGACGTATGGAGCACTTCTTAGTAAAGAAACACTAACCTGTGGTGAGTGTGGTTCCCCTAACGGACCATGTTTCAAGAAGTGTGACGGCGCGGGGGAAACCCTTCTTTCTCTTTTCTCGTTAGTCTGTTCGATGAACGCTTTATCCCTGAGATCCTGCATTCATATATATATGACTTAGGAAGGAGTACAGAAGTATTATTAGATATAATCAAAGTATTACAAGTAAACAGACTTACTAATGTCTGCACTATGGCTCTTTTTAGGTATTATATTATTCATAAGTGTTATGTTATGTTTCTTTAAGACCACTGTAATGTTGTATTCGGTCATGTCTTCGCTAATGTCGGCCCTAACTGGTTGCTGTATCCGGGGGAAGGTCGTTTGACAGGCTGTCTGTCGGAGAAATACTGGTGTCTCCACTCTGTGGTTGTTTTAATGCACTGACGTCATGTGGCTCTGAACTGTGTACGACCTTGCCGCGGCCTCTTCTTGCGATAGGAGGAGGCAGGGCATTGCAGGTTGTAGATATTTATGAGAAGACAGACTTGCTGTCTCCTAAATATCTCATTTCTATGAAGCGTGAAGGAAGTACGTGACTCTTTCCAGAAGACGTCGCAGATCTTTCCGTCACCCGCGGCTGATATCAGCGCCACCTCGATTTACGACTTTGTTGTTATCTCCTGTGTTTCGGACGATATCAGCCTGATGGTTTTGCTGTTCCGTTGAGCAACATCCCCCATGTGTGTGAGCTAACCCACATCCTTTGTATGTGATTGAACTCTGCTCCTTCTTGCAAGAATACATTAGTTACCTGATCATTGATTCTCAACCTGGTGTCGAGTGATATTTTTTCGAACAGTGTCCATGTGATGATAAGTGTGCAATATGGGTGTCATAATGGGAGTAAATAAGTAAGGGATAATGTGCAGCGAGGCATTATGGGTAAAAGAACACCCGATCAGGAGCCCGACGCGAAGCGATTTAAAAAATAGTATTATTGATTTAAAATGACATGCATCCACTAAGGAAAATAGTCCGTTGTTACAGTTTGAACAACCTGATCTCGCCAGAATGCGTGACTCCACCACGACTCCTTAACACCGCATTGCGTGGTGGAGTCACGAACGTTGCTACATTTACGTGTCTGTAACGCGGGAGAAAATACGTTTCTAGCTAAACGTAATTGAGAATGCAGTTTAGTTCTGTGGGAACGTAATTTTTAGGAGACAGGGTTTCCATAATACATTCTGACAAAAAATACAAATTATTATGAATACAAATAAAATAAAAGAAGCCTCCCGTGAGTTACTACAAGTTACTATCATGGCGAACCGTCAGGGCCAGGGCCGGCCCTCGGCATAGGCAGTATAGGTGAATGCTAAGGGCGCATCAACCCGAAAATTAGGGAGAAACAACAACAACAAAGTTAGAAATTAAAATGTTTTATTTATTTTCATAACAACACAATTTACCGATTTTATTATCTTATACTAACAGAACCTATATTGCGTACAGCGCCATAAACGATGGCACCCCCCCCCAAAATGAAGTTGAACTGCCCCAGCCCCAGTAAAACCAGAGGTTTTATGTGAAATTGTTCTTTTTTTGAAATAATGGTTTTAGTGTGCAATTATAGGTTTTATATTATATATTTGTGTTAATTTAAAATAAATCACACTCCCAAAAACGTACACAGCTTCTGTGCTTTATTAACATTGGAATTTACTGTGTGAGCGGCGGCGGGGGGAGAGCTTTAGAGAGCTCTCTCCTGAAAGACTGAGCAGCTCTGATAACCTCAGCTCAGTGAGGGAAAGGCACACCTCTATATGATCATTATAGTTATAAAAGAATAAATGAGAAACAGGTATAAAATACTGACAGTACAAAAAAGTTGTTATTAATAAACAAGAATACAGTTTGAAAGGGGAGTGATTTGTAAAATATCCATAAAGAAAAAGAAAATCTACTTGCAGTTCTGTTTCATCTGGGTGTTGAGAGATGTTTCCATAGATCTCCTGATGTTGCTCTCAAAGTGCACCAGATTGATGCTTTTAACTTCAATATTACACAATATACACCACAACCATGCACGCGCGAGTCATAGTAAGTGTAAGTGTCGGCATTTAGCGCCAGCTAAAATCTTGCCTAGGGTCAACACACTCTCACTCCATAAGCGTCCAGGAGTGACGTTTGGTCAGTGTCCGTGGCGTGCAGTTGTGACGCTCCTAGGCTCCTTCAGCTTCATAAAGGAACGCAAATAGCTTTCAACTGATTGCAATGTATTCCCATCTGCGGCGGGATTTGACGCTCATGGAAGCACGGCATTCGCTTGTGTCGGCTAAGGCAATGTGAGCGTCGTTTGGACTACACCATGTGCTCTGTTTGACAAACCCCGTGATAGTCCTCAAGCTCTGTGATTGGAGAGTGTGCTCCGAGGGTTACGCCGAGCCTCGAACAGCACTTGAAATGGGATGGAACCACGCAGACTGTCCAAAACTGGATTTGAACGGGTCCACCGCGTCCCCCCTCCCCCGTCCCCAGAACTACACATGCTGGCTATTCTGTTTCGCAACATGTTCTCTATGGTCAGGGCCTTCAAGGTATTCCAGGGTATTCAGATAATTCAGATAAATATTCCCTGGAACACTCAGATAAAAGAAACAAAAAAATTGATTTAATTATATAAATAAAATGTAATAAAATGAATAAATGAGAATGGTATCCGTGTTGTTGATCTGTAATATTACAGTGTTACGTTGATTTGTTTGTCCTTCTCGGACCATGCCTACGCATTTCAGTGGTTTTGTGTTAGAAAAGAAAGCAGCCAATCAGATCTTGTTCTGCTTTATAGCACTGCAAGCTATAAAGCAGATTTTAAAAGCGTGTTATAGAATAAAAGCTCACTGCAGGACGTTGTAGAAATGCGTGTGTGCACCACGACAAAGGAGCCTCATTCACTTTACATTGGGCTTGTTTGCGTGGTGCCGACACGTAAATGTAGCAAAGTTCGTGACTCCACCACGCATTGTGGTTGCTAAGGAGTCGTGGTGGAGTCACCGCATTCTGGTGAGATCAGGTTGTGTTTGAACTACGTAGCAACGGCAGGATCGATAGCGTTTTTGAGGAGCTTTTTGATTACAGATTTGAAAACATCGTTGCTTGCTTTAAAAGTAGCACAAGTCATGATGTCAGACCTTGGAGAGTATCTAGATATCCTGCCCTGATGCCAGAGGAACTGCACACTGAATATGTGTCGCCGTTTGATGTCTGGACCGCTGCGTAAAAAGGACCGCAGCTCCGTGTTGAAGGTTTCTGCCCCGTAACTTCTCTCCGCTGTTTTCTTGTCCCTCTTGTCTTGTCTTCTTTTCTTCGCTGGGGGCTCATCAGCCACTCCATTACATCCATATTACTGTGCTCTCCAATAATATTAAAATCCTCCATGTTGCTCTCAGACGGGAGACAACGGAAAACTAACGACAAGCGAACAGTTTGAAAAGCAAACTGCAATGCAGTTCAATCGACCGGACTTCTTTCTGCAGACTGTGAGCGTCCTTAACAACAGCCAGTACATCCTTGACAGCGGGCTGTAGGCCTACTACTGGATTAACAACGTGTTCTGAATTGACCAATCAGAATCGAGTATTCACTACACCCATGTAATGATGGTTGTAATGATGGTGTAATGATGGTGTAATGAGGGAGTAGATACAGTGTAACGGAGAAAAGAAAATTAAAAGGTGGAAAAATACTGAAGTTACTCTTTAAGGCAAAGTCAGACAAAGGCGCACACTCAGGATGTAGGGGTTTACTTCGACTAATACATTATTTTATTTCATACAGTGTGTGTGTGTGTGTGTGTGTGTGTGTGTGTGTGTGTGTGTGTGTGTGTGTGTGTGTGGTGTGTGTGTGTGTTGTGTGTGTGTGTGTGTGTGTGTGTGTGCGTGTGTGCGTGCGACTTCTGATAGCATCAGAGTGTGCGTTATAACTTATATCTAGTAAAAAGTGTCGCTTTCTGTTTTTATAAAGTTATTTTCCTTTTGTATCGAATGGGGTTTGAGCTCCTGTTTTGATTTATTAAACTACATCCCTCTGATTTTGCAAATCAGTTTCCTCCTTCTGTTTTTCTCCAGGTTATTTTAACTTTGCGTTACTTCCCTTTTCCCCCTAGAATATCAGGGAACGTAACACACATGTTTGCCTTATGTCTGCTATGAAAGGTTGTTTATAAAGATTCAGATTGTATGACACTTTTTATTGACTTTTGCGCCCCCTAGTGGTAATAAAAAGCTACTACAAATACACATTGTTGGCCCAAAACATGGTCCCATAGTCACATATCAAACCAGCTGATGAGCAGACAGACCATAATAAGCTGTCCGAACGTTTCGGGGGACACAAACTAATTCCTCTATGTTTTAAATTATCTTTCTATCAATACAAATCCAGACATTATTGACTTTAATTGACTTTGGAATACACTTCCACTTCCACTTATTTCTTTAATTCCTCTATTTTTTTATTACCTTTTTTGATTGTCATTTTTTATTTTAGATTTTATCGTTCAATTTGTTTTTTAAGGATATTTTGTAAAGTTATTTTGTAATGTTTGGAACTTTTTCTTAGCTTGTATTACCTTATTTTTCAAGTTTGTTTTTATTATTTTATTGTATTAAAAATAAGTTATTCAACATTTAAAAAAAAGTATTTCTCTTTAGCAATTGTTTTATGTATTGTAATGTAATTATTTTATTTTTTTAACATTTTTAAAATACATTAAAATTAAATAGCAACAAGCACCACACGTGTTAATAGTGAAAACTGTTTTATAAATCCAGACATTAATTACTTTAATTGACACTGCCACGTATTTCTTTAACTCGATTTGTTTGTATGTAGATATAGAAACTCCTGCATTTGAAAAGCACAGATTCCAGACCAGTTGAGAGAAGTTCCAGCATTGTTTCCCCTCATCACCCCCTCTTCTTCTTCTTCAGCCGTATGTTCACAATTGTGGGATGAAACCCTCTTTAACACTAAGTACAGTACATCTACTCAAGTACTTATTGTAAGTAACATTTTGAGGTATTTCAATTTTACTTGAGTATTTCAATTGTATGCTACTTTGTACTTCTTCTCCACTACAGTTCAGAGGTACATGGTGTACTTCTACTCCACTACATGTATCTAATCCCTTTAGTTACTTCTCAGATCTGGATGAATGATGTGAATCTAATCAAGTGTTGAATCAGACTTTAGTTCCACCTGGAGTGAATCCACCAGCTACCCTGCAGTCTACAAAGTACTTCAGACTAGCTGCACCTTCACCAGCTACCCTGCAGTCTACAAAGTACTTCAGACTAGCTGCACCTCCACCAGCTACCCTGCAGTCTACAAAGTACTTCAGACTAGCTGCTCCTTCACCAGCTACCCTGCAGTCTACAAAGTACTTCAGACTAGCTGCACCTCCACCAGCTACCCTGCAGTCTACAAAGTACTTCAGACTAGCTGCACCTCCACCAGCTACCCTGCAGTCTACAAAGTACTTCAGACTAGCTGCACCTTCACCAGCTACCCTGCAGTCTACAAAGTACTTCAGACTAGCTGCACCTTCACCAGCTACCCTGCAGTCTACAAAGTACTTCAGACTAGCTGCACCTCCACCAGCTACCCTGCAGTCTACAAAGTACTTCAGACTAGCTGCTCCTTCACCAGCTACCCTGCAGTCTACAAAGTACTTCAGACTAGCTGCACCTTCACCAGCTACCCTGCAGTCTACAAAGTACTTCAGACTAGCTGCACCTTCACCAGCTACCCTGCAGTCTACAAAGTACTTCAGACTAGCTGCACCTTCACCAGCTACCCTGCAGTCTACAAAGTACTTCAGACTAGCTGCACCTCCACCAGCTTTGAGAACACTTTCATGATCGATCATTATAAAACATATCATATATATTATTCTGAAATGGACCAATCTGCACAACGACTACTTTTACTGTCTTTCACTATATTTAGATGAGAATACTTTCTACTTTCACTTGAGGAACATTTTGAATGAGGACTTTTACTGTGACAGAGTATTCCTACACTCTGGTACTTCTACTTTTACTCAAGTACAAGATCTGAGTACTTCTACTTGTACTCAAGTACAAGATCTGAGTACTTCTACTTTAACTCAAGAACAATATCTGAGTACTTCTACTTGTACTCAAGTACAAGATCTGAGTACTTCTACTTTTACTCAAGTACAAGATCTGAGTACTTCTACTTTTACTCAAGTACAAGATCTGAGTACTTCTACTTTTACTCAAGTACAAGATCTGAGTATTTCTACTTTTACTCAAGTACAAGATCTGAGTACTTCTACTTTTACTCAAGTACAAGATCTGAGTACTTCTACTTTAACTCAAGTACAATATCTGAGTACTTCTACTTTTACTCAAGTACAAGTTCTGTGTACTTCTACTTTTACTCAAGTACAAGATCTGAGTACTTCTACTTTTACTCAAGTACAAGATCTGAGTACTTCTACTTTTACTCAAGTACAAGACCTGAGTACTTCTACTTTTACTCAAGAACAAGACCTGAGTACTTCTACTTTTACTCAAGTACACAATCTGAGTACTTCTAATTGTAATCAAGTACAAGTGCTGTGTACTTCTACTTTTATTAAGTACAAGATCTGAGTACTTGTACTTTTACTCAAGTACAAGATCTTTGTACTTCTACTTTTACTCAAGTACAAGATCTGAGTACTTCTACGTTTACTCAAGTACAATATCTGAGTACTTCTACTTTTACTAAAGTACACGATCTGAGTACTTCTACTTTTACTAAAGTACACAATCTGAGTACTTCTACTTGTACTAAAGTACACGATCTGAGTACTTCTACTTTTACTCAAGAACAAGATCTGAGGACTTCTACTTTTACTCAAGTACAAGATCTGAGTACTTCTACTTGTACTCAAGAACAAGATCTGAGTACTTCTACTTTTACTGAAGTACACGATCTGAGTACTTCACGAGCGACTCACCGGTCATGAAGACATGTTTCTTCCTCAGAGTCTGACTCCTTTCTGTCTCGTCTGAACATCCGTTAAAGCGTATTTTTATGTGTACTTTTTTACTGGGAAATGACCTTATATGGCACGGGTTGACTTCAGAGTCCAGGAAGACGCGAGGGGTTTTGAAACAACGTCACTTCTCCTTTATTTTAAACCCACACGTCTTAATCTGGAAGAGCACTCAGGGCCGACAGCCGGGAGGAAGCGGAAGATGAGTCCAGAATAAAGTCAAGATTCCCACATAATGTTCATTCTTGACTTTTATACGTTTTCCCTTTTTTCATCAACATTTCCACTTTCCATTCGTGACTCACTTTGCTTTTAGATATTACAGAGAACACATGTGAAGCTTCAGATTATCATTTATTCTCTCAAGTGTTATCTTATTCTTGACATTTAATTATAATAATAATACATTTTATTCATCAAGCGCTTCATCAGGTGCTAAAAGAAGGTAAAAACAATTAAGATAAGATAAACATCTAATTAAAATCGAGCAATAAAAAAGTAAAAATTCTGAGATTTTTGAGAGAAAGTAATAATTTTAATATGAATAATTTTGTGATTTGATTGATCGATCAAATAAAACCCAGTCATTGTTTGTTCAAAACAGATGTATTGGAAGTCTTGGAAGTAACCTGCTTACCCTCTCCTTCAAGGTTGAGAAGGCCGAACAGAGCCACAGAAAGAAGCAGCCTTAAGTAGAGGCTCAGTCAGTGCTGTGCTCAAGTGGAGCGTACCATGTAGAGCCTGGGCGCGGGTGGCACTTTTCTTGCGAGTGTAAACATGTTATTGTTTGGGGCTTCTGTGGTCAGAGAGATATCATATGTTGACCTATTTGATTTGTTGTGTTTGGGTGATTTGTCTTGCATTGTGAACGTGTTTGTAGATGAGAATGACATTGGTTAGGGGTATAAATAGTGGACTGTCCTAGGGGGAGGGGCTTAACGTGTATAAACCCCTGGCCACAAGCGTTTTGAGAGTTAGTCTGACTGTGGCAGGAGAGCAGAGAGGTACCAGTCCTATCTCTAGTGATGGCGAGATGAAGCCTTATGAAGCTTTGAAGCTTTCCAGCCAATTGGTTCGCAAAAGGGTTCATCTCGTGAGGCTTCATCATGGGCTTCATCTGAACACAAACCCCCTGCTGGTCAAAGTGTGTACAACACGCAGATTGGACAGTGTGCTCTGTCTCATACCGAGTTCCCAATGAGTAAAGCCTTAGAATAACTCTAAACAACGAACATAAAATCATATTTTCATGTTAACAATATTGTATTTATTCCAGTTTAATGATTGTGATTGAAAAGCCTAAGGAGGCTGGGAAACTTTGCAAAGAGGGATTTGTATTCCTTAATAATATTCATAAACGTAACCATGTTGTAGCCTGAGAAAGACTAAACCATATCAAAGAATACATTTATTAACTACATTATCTCATTTAGCTGTAGCTTTTATAAACAACAACAAATACGTATTGTTCAGTCGTTGAACCAGAGACCCTGCGGTCAGGAGTCAGCTGCTTTCAGGCTGAGCCGCAGCTCACACACTACAGCTCCCTGAAAACACTGACACATATGTATTCCTGTATTTATTCATTTATTTGTTTATGTTTTTATTCCTACATTTATTTATGCTTGCATCCATTTATAGGCTACTTATTGACATGTTCCAACCTCTATATGAGTGAGGGTCTCTCTTGATTCCATCGTGTCCCCGGGCCCGGGACAGGAAGGATAATGTGGTTCTTATTATACATCCATGGGTATGAGCGTTGTGGTTCAACGGTCCAACCGATCTGAATCGCTTCGTGAAGCAGTCACGTGGTGTCGACAGGCAGCGAGGCTTCGTTTGTCATCGGTGACGTCACTGGCCCAAAACGATACAAGCCTCGAAACGTGCTTCACAAAAAGCGTCGGGGATTACTCGACACACGCTCCGAAGCCTCGGCGCAATACGTAACATCACTAGTTTTCTTTTCTTTATGTAAATCCTTGTGACCTTGTTTCTCAGCGCGTTGGCTGTTAATAAAAGCCGAAGGACCATTTGTTGGGACTTGCCAGCTTTAATTAATCCCCAGTTGTTTTCATCGACCTTCTTGTAACAGTATTTTTATATTGTTTTTAATTTATATATTTTTTCAAATATTATTTCAGTTTATTTTAAGTGATTTAATTATTTTTTATTTATTTTATCTTGAATAATCTATATGTGTATATAATGTTGTTGTATTATTAATTGTGTATTATTTCTCTCTCACTTTGATTGATATCATTTTATTACTTTTTGAATATTTTATTTACTCTGTTGCCTTTTTGACCCTTTTTGAATCATACATGCTTCAGGTCAACAATAATAACAAAGCAAGTATTTACTTCTCATGTATTTTATAAAACACTTATTCTTCTTATAAAACAAACAAACAGAGAAGCAGCAGCAGGACGATGAATGGTAATCTGCAGCGATGAGAACAACTGAAGACATTCACACCTTAAAATCAAGCTTTGTCCAAAAAGATTCGTCTTTACCGTCAGTACTTTGTAAAACAGCTGCCATACGTGGGTTCATAATATAAATGTTTTACGAATCATATGTTAACGGTTCAGTATCAAAATGTTTGTATAAATATGTAAAGATTGTACTTAAAGCGCCAATCATAAAGACATCGATGACACCAGTATACAGGAGCGGCTAACTAAATGAAACTGCCGCTGGCACCGGAAAGGATTTCCAGCCGAGTGACGTCGGGTTCATTTTCAGGAAATCCAAAAGACTCTATTTCGAAAGAGCAACCGGGCGAGAGCAGCGTCAACACTGTTTCCAACACAAACCACAGGCCGACAAACAGCCGTCGTGAAACACGAATGAAACGGCCAGTCGATATGCAAATAAAACAAACTGATAAAGAACTCAATCAGGGGATATAAAGCACACCGACCTTGAGTATGTGTCCTCTGTCCTTCAAGCTGGACCTGCACTTCAAAGTGATGACACCTCGTTCCACTCAGCCGCATATTTAAAAGCGTTCCCCCAATTCTGTTCTCAATCAATCTGTGTGTATTTATAAAGCACATTTAACAACCTCTGACCAAAGTGCGGTTCGGCCAATCAATACAATATGAAATAACACAATGAGAAAAGAATAATTAAAAACATGAAACAAACACATGTAAAAATGTAATGTTCAACCAGTATCCAAAGCCAGTGCAAAGAGGAGAGATTTAGATGAGATTTAAAAAGTTCAATAGACTCAGCAGCCGGTACTACAGGTACTGGGAGGCTGCGCGGTGGTGGCCAAGTCCATAGGGACGTGGCTTGGCAACTGGAAGGTCACCAGTTCAAGTCCCGGCAAGACCAAGTGCTACCGAGGAGGTGTCCCTGAGCAAGGCACTGCTCCCCGGGCGCCGTACGCCCACTGCTCCTAACACTAGGATGGGTCAAATGCAGAGACACCACTACTCGTACCTGAACTACCTCATGACAACACAAGTAAAAAGAAAGAAAGGCGGTTCCACAGTCTGGGGGCTCAGCACTGAGAGCCCTCTGACCTCTGGGCTCTTCCTGCACCGAGGAACCACCTGGAGCATGCCGGTGCAACAACGCAGACAGGTAATGTGGTGCCAGTCCATGCAATGATTTAAAGAAGTACTTGAACTGTCCTGGAGCTGACAGGAAGCCAATGGAGGTGTGATGTGGTCATACCGTCTCTTCCCGGTAAGAAGGCGTGCAGCCGCATTTCGGACCAGCTGCAGGCGACGGAGCAAACACTGGCACTTTCTCATTTCATCAAATCCCCCTCCTCGACTCCTCGACTCCTCGGTCCTTCGGTAGTGACCCGGAAATGAATTTCAGTGCGCCATGTTGAAGGACATCTCATTTCTCTCAATGCACTCCGAGGACCGAGGACCGAGCGTGGAGGAGGGGAGTTAGAGGAATGAGAAAGGGCCACTGTCTGAGAATAATGTATCAGCTGTGTTCCTGTCGTCCCGGCATGTATCCGTCACCAGAGGGCGCCACTGACCGGCTGCTGCTAATCAGAGACATTATCTGCAGGAGGTCAGGTTTCAGACCCTCAGAGAAGCCCAGAGAGGGGAGAGAGGGGAGAGAGGGGGAGGAGCAGGAGGAAGGAGGAGACAGCAGGAGGTCTTCTGTCTCCTCCTCCTCTTCCTCCTCCTCTTCCTCCACCGGGTGCACCTTCTTATAACCAGAGCACACCTGAATGCCCCCACCTCCAAACATCTTGTGGAAATCAACTCTCTCCTCCTCCCTCTCCTCCTCCTTCTCTCTCTCCTCCTCCTTCACCTCCTCCCTCTCCTCTTTCTCCTTCCTCCCTTCCTCCCTCTCCTCCTCCACAGCGATGCTCTCCTGGCTCACCTCCTCCATGCTCTCCTGACTCACCTCCTCCATGCTCTCCTGACTCACCTCCTCTCCCCCACCAACACCTGAATCCAAGCTCTGCAGCCTCCCTCTCTCCCCCTTTAACTCCTCCACCCTCTCATAGTCTGAAACCAGCAGCATGGCTTCACTCCCTTTAGAGAACAACTGATGGATTTCCTCCTCCTCCTTCTTCCCTCTGTCTTCATCCGTTTCCTTTTCACTTCTTTGACCTCCCACCGGCCCGTAAGGAGCGTCGGAGACGCATTGAGGGAGGTTCCCTGCTGTGAGGGAGGACATGTGAGGAGGGGGAGGGGGAGGGGGAGTTTGGGGGAGGAGATGGGAGTAATTGGGGTTGGAGAAGTCTGAACTGGTGGATTCGTGGGTCATTTTGCTTCTGATTGTGTGCAGCAGCGCCTCCTCCTGGCTGCAGGGCAACACTGCGTCCACACAGGAGGAGATCTCCACCGAGTCCAGCTCCCCTGAAGCGATGAGGAAGTGAGGACTCGACCGACTCTGCAGCAGAGGAGGAGGTTATATCACACTGTCCATGTTACATTTCAATATTCCAGTGACGGCATAGAGACTATTGGGCACTGTTTCTATTACATTCTATTTGATCTACCTGTACTATTTCATCTTTTTATTGCGTTGGAGGAGGAGCCTGTGACCTCAGGTTGTCGTTGATATATCTAAACTGTAGCTATGTAAAATAAAAAAGCCTTGAAACGTGAAACATTTATATCCAAGCTGTTGAGATGTCGACATTATGGAATGTTCTTGTCTTTTAATTTGTATTGTTCAATCCCATGTCTTTTTATTTCGTAAAGATGCATAAAGCCAGAGGTGGAAGAAGTACAAGTTATGTCCATCCTAATTCCCCTCATCACCCCCTCTTCTTCTTCTTCAGCCGTATGTTCACAATTGTGGGATGAAACCCTCTTTAACACTAAGTACAGTACATCTACTCAAGTACTTATTGTAAGTAACATTTTGAGGTATTTCAATTTTACTTGAGTATTTCAATTGTATGCTACTTTGTACTTCTTCTCCACTACAGTTCAGAGGTACATGGTGTACTTCTACTCCACTACATGTATCTAATCCCTTTAGTTACTTCTCAGATCTGGATGAATGATGTGAATCTAATCAAGTGTTGAATCAGACTTTAGTTCCACCTGGAGTGAATCCACCAGCTACCCTGCAGTCTACAAAGTACTTCAGACTAGCTGCACCTTCACCAGCTACCCTGCAGTCTGCAAAGTACTTCAGACTAGCTGCACCTCCACCAGCTACCCTGCAGTCTACAAAGTACTTCAGACTAGCTGCTCCTTCACCAGCTACCCTGCAGTCTACAAAGTACTTCAGACTAGCTGCACCTTCACCAGCTACCCTGCAGTCTGCAAAGTACTTCAGACTAGCTGCACCTTCACCAGCTACCCTGCAGTCTACAAAGTCCTTCAGACTAGCTGCACCTCCACCAGCTACCCTGCAGTCTACAAAGTACTTCAGACTAGCTGCACCTTCACCAGCTACCCTGCAGTCTGCAAAGTACTTCAGACTAGCTGCACCTTCACCAGCTACCCTGCAGTCTGCAAAGTACTTCAGACTAGCTGCACCTTCACCAGCTACCCTGCAGTCTGCAAAGTACTTCAGACTAGCTGCACCTTCACCAGCTACCCTGCAGTCTACAAAGTACTTCAGACTAGCTGCACCTCCACCAGCTACCCTGCAGTCTACAAAGTACTTCAGACTAGCTGCACCTTCACCAGCTACCCTGCAGTCTACAAAGTACTTCAGACTAGCTGCACCTTCACCAGCTACCCTGCAGTCTACAAAGTACTTCAGACTAGCTGCACCTTCACCAGCTACCCTGCAGTCTACAAAGTACTTCAGACTAGCTGCACCTTCACCAGCTACCCTGCAGTCTACAAAGTACTTCAGACTATCTGCACCTTCACCAGCTACCCTGCAGTCTGCAAAGTACTTCAGACTATCTGCACCTCCACCAGCTACCCTGCAGTCTACAAAGTACTTCAGACTAGCTGCACCTTCACCAGCTACCCTGCAGTCTACAAAGTACTTCAGACTAGCTGCACCTCCACCAGCTACCCTGCAGTCTACAAAGTACTTCAGACTAGCTGCACCTCCACCAGCTACCCTGCAGTCTACAAAGTACTTCAGACTAGCTGCACCTTCACCAGCTACCCTGCAGTCTACAAAGTACTTCAGACTAGCTGCACCTTCACCAGCTACCCTGCAGTCTGCAAAGTACTTCAGACTAGCTGCACCTTCACCAGCTACCCTGCAGTCTACAAAGTACTTCAGACTATCTGCACCTTCACCAGCTACCCTGCAGTCTGCAAAGTACTTCAGACTATCTGCACCTCCACCAGCTACCCTGCAGTCTACAAAGTACTTCAGACTAGCTGCACCTTCACCAGCTACCCTGCAGTCTACAAAGTACTTCAGACTAGCTGCACCTCCACCAGCTACCCTGCAGTCTACAAAGTACTTCAGACTAGCTGCACCTCCACCAGCTACCCTGCAGTCTACAAAGTACTTCAGACTAGCTGCACCTTCACCAGCTACCCTGCAGTCTACAAAGTACTTCAGACTAGCTGCACCTTCACCAGCTACCCTGCAGTCTGCAAAGTACTTCAGACTAGCTGCACCTTCACCAGCTACCCTGCAGTCTACAAAGTACTTCAGACTAGCTGCTCCTTCACCAGCTAGTGAAAGTCCAAAGTAGTGAAAGTCCATAGGTGTAAACATATATTTAAATATACTTAAAGTGCTAAAAGTACCCATTAAGGTTCCAAATAAAAATAGTGATCGAAGAACTCTATTGAGATAAGTACAAGTAGCTAGAGTAAACTGTAAAGATATGCTAACCAATCAGAACAGACTGGGTTTTTTGGGGGTTTTAAAAAAACAAAAAAGGAGAGCAAGAGAAGGTATTTGTAAGCTGTGCGATAAAAATACATTTGAAATCCACAAAGATCAATCGACTAAGATATGTATAACTAAGTGTGTCTCTATTCTCAGCTTTTTTTTGGACAGTTTTTTCATGTATGGTTGTTTCTGGTCATTAAAAGAAAAGCATATTTAAGCTCACCTCGAAGTTTAGATCCTTCAGGAAGGATTTCTCTGGGTTGGGAATGGGCGGATCTTTGATTTTCTTCACGATGTAAACCCTATAAAACACAAAGACATGAGCAAGGTTAGAACAAATATAGCTTATTGCTCCTGAGCAACATTTGGTTAAGGTCTTGTAAAAGTACTGTGTTGTTGCTTACCAGGTGGTTTTGTCAGTCTTAAATCGTACGATAACCAGAAACACTGCAATCGCAGCTGCAACGGCAAAAAGGCCCGAAACACGCCAAGCAAGATCTGCCAACCACAGGACAGAGAATATACCGTTAGCATATACCGTTAGCATATACAGCAGTAATACATCGTTAGCATTTCGTTCCTTATCAGGTCAGCATTAACTAATAGCATATTATGTTAACATATCCGTTAGTATATCATGTTAACATATAACATTAGCATACTGTAGATAGATAGATAGATAGATAGATAGATAGATAGATAGATGGATAGATAGATGGATAGATAGATAGATAGATAGATAGATAGATAGATAGATAGATAGATAGATAGATAGATAGATAGATAGATAGATAGATAGATGGATAGATAGATAGATGGATAGATAGATAGATAGATAGATAGATGGATAGATAGATAGATAGATAGATAGATAGATAGATAGATAGATAGATAGATAGATAGATAGATAGATAGATAGATAGATAGATAGATAGATAGATAGATATAGAAATCTCGTTGCAGAAGTGTGTTTAGAAAATTAAATTAAATATTAAAATACAATACTTGAAAAAGTGGAAAAGAGAATTAACATTTCCAAATAAAATGAAAAACTGTATAATTATATCACATATAACAATATAAGATATTCTGGATTATTAAAATAAAAAGTCAAAAATAATACAGAAAAAAATTAGAAGTCAAAAATATTACAGGAAATACTTTATCCACCTGTAAAGGCTTATTTGGCTTTGCTTGATCCTGATTCACATTACATAGCTGTTCAGTCACACTATAACATGTTTCCATGTGATATGTTATAAAAACAACAACAAATGTCCGACTTGTTTCCTTAATTCTCAGGAATTCAATGAGACAGGAAGAGAACATACCACACTATGTTTCTAATGATCATTAATTAGCATAACAAATAGGAATACAAATCCCAAAAATTAGTATCTAAAATCTTTACATTGACCTTCATAAACAAAATCAATCTGTTGACATTTGGCCGTCTTTACCTGATGGTGGTTGGGGTTGTTCCGTTCTTCCAACGGTGGATACCCATGATGCAGTGGGGCTCCAGCCACTCCAGGTAGAGCTTTGGCCTGTCTCTTCGGACTTCACTCGAACGCGTGCCTCGTACCTCTCGCCTCGAATCAGCCAATCATCGTCAAGCTCTACAGCGGACCCTGATTCTTCCCACTTCCATGGATAAGTATTTGTGTTTTTCTGCACAGACGGATCCTGACGGAGAAGAAATGAGTGGATGTTGAGTAAGCTGATGTTCATGTAGTGTTTCTTGATATCCAAAATGTGTGCAAGTTATTAACAATCTATAGAACTGTCCAGAACTAAAGGCTGTGACTCACCAATACAACTCCAATTAACTAGTTTTGACACTAACCGTGTCACCTCAAGTTTTCTGCATGTTGGCCTAAAAGTCGCACATGAAATACGACAGCCAACAGCCATGTCACGTATGTTCTGCAACTGCTAAGACTAAATAACTCTTCAAACCAGCAGGCAGTGCTCGTCTTAGTTTCAAACATAAACATACGTAAGGTCAGTGCTTGAATTGGGCCGGTACTCAACTGGTACTCGCACTTTTGATTTTTACACATGTGGTACCGGCACTTCTTACTGAGTACCGGCAAGCTGCCGGCACTCAGTAAGATACCGGTACTCGGCCGCCGCCGGCGGCGGCACGTCATGACGCATGACAACAAATATGCCCAGCATACCTAGAGGCGTCATGAGATGCCGCAGGCATCTATGACATAATGTTAGCTTTTCGAAAATGTTAGCGTGGCTTAATAATAGTACGAAAAGACAGCGGTTGTCTCCGGACAAGGATTCCCTCTCTCCTTTCCAGCTGAAAGATGGTGAGTCATTTAACCAGCCGCCAGTATTAGTCAGGCTTTACTTTCTTTTATATCCATAAAGAAAAAGTAAAGTAAATTCAATATTTAAAATAGCACTTTACCCCTGCACCCCCTCTAATCTCAGATGCACCTGAGTCATTTTGTTTAGGTTCAGTGAGCCTTTCTAAAATATACAGTAAAGAGACGAACCCACCAGCATTATAGGATATACTATGACTTTGAGCCAAATACTTGTGTTTGGGCTGTATAAATAAATTGACTTGAAACAGTTGCTGATTTAGAGAACTGGCACCTTTTATTCCAAATCAAGCACTGCGTAAGGTTAGTCGTACACAGTAAACTCCTCAACATGGCTGGTGTGCTTTCCTACAGTGGAGCGGGAATGAGAAGACACTAATCTGTAACGAGCTAGTTAGCTAGCTAGTTTGTTTATTCCTTCATGCTTTTATCCTACACTGGTTACAGGAAATGAGCAAAACAGCGGGGAGCCGACCAGCGGAAGCTCTGGGTTTCAACTATCATTTTCTAGTGAGGCGGCGAGTGTTAGCTAGCTAATTATTGTCTCATGTGTTGGCTGATACATTTTAAGTTCACCAAACTCAGCGGTAGCACCACTGACTACTAGTTCACCAGAACTAGTTTGGTTTCTTTAAACAAATGCAAATACACAATAATGTTTTTTGGCATGTTCACAATTGAAATAAAACAGACCTTAGTTCACTTAAAGCTATCTGAGACTTGGAACCCACCAAGGGGTTAAACCAGGGTTCAACCAGACTATCAAGGCTGGTGTGAACGCGACATTATGGCTAAAAAATTACACAATTATTCATGCGTTAAAATACTAACGCAGTAACAAAATATATACACACATTCCATGACTGCTTCTCTTGTTTCCACTGCAACTGGCATTTGAACAGTGTGATTTTGTATCTCTCTTTAACTTGGGGGTGCCAGGACATGGTGGTGAAGTTGATATGAGGTCGTTGTGGAGGGTTCAGCTTTACTGCAGAATCAAACACGCACAGAGTTTGTTTTAGGTCATCATGAATAGCTCACAGATTGAATCACATAAGGTGATATATTCATTGTACTCACTGTGATGCGCTGGCTGGAAGCACATGGTCACATTGGCCGGCCCAGGATTACAGGTCAGATTCATGGAGAAGATATCGTCAGATTGAAACTAAGAAAATGTAAGAAAATAATGTTGATTAAAATAAAACATTCATAGGACAACAATACAACATGAAATGAGAGTAGCTGTTCGTAGGTGATGTTTTTACAAAGGTGAGAGTGTGATTAAAAGCTCAAGCTAATAGTCTTTAATGTAGATATTATTGCTGTATCGAGAGTTAGATAAGAAGATGAATACAACTCTTATATTTGTACTCTAAATGTTATTTAACAAATAGTAGCCTTAGCCTAGTTAGCTTAGCACAAATACTGAGAATAGCTATCTGCTTGCCCCTTAAAAGGTCACCAATAAAGATTAGGAAACATAAAAACAAATTGTTACAGGGTTTGGTTGAAAATGTAATCCAGATTGGTTCATTTCAAACATTCTGTGGTCTGCTCTTTTTGGCAAGCAGACCGTCGCTAAGGATAGCAGAACGTTGCTAAGGATGGCACACTGTTGCTAGGGATAGCAGACCGTCGCTAAGGATGGCACACTGTTGCTAGGGATAGCAGACCGTTGCTAAGGATGGCACACTGTTGCTAGGGATAGCAGACCGTCGCTAAGGATGGCACACTGTTGCTAGGGATAGCAGACCGTTGCTAAGGATGGCACACAGTTGCTAAGCATAGCAGACGGCTACTAAGGATAGCAGACCGTTACTAAGGGATAGGAGTATGTTACTAAGGATGGCACACTGTTGCTAAGGATAGCAGACCGTTGTTAAGGATAGCAGACCATTACTTAGGATAGGAGACTGTTACTAAGGATGGCACACTGTTGCTAAGGATAGCAGACGGTTACTAAGGATAGCAGACCATTACTTAGGATAGGAGACTGTTACTAAGGATGGCATACTGTTGCTAAGGATAGCATACCGTTACTAAGGGATAGGAGTCTGTTACCAAGGATGACACACTGTTGCTAAGCATAGCAGACGGTTACTAAGGATAGCAGACCGTTACTAAGGAGATAGGAGATAGCATGGTTTTTCGTCATCTCACGCCTAGACTACTGCACTCCCTCCTGGCTGGTCTACCTGCATGTGCCATCCGACCTCTGCAGCTCATCCAGAATGCAGCGGCTCGTCTTCAACCTTCCTAAATTCCCCCACACCACGCCGCTCCTCCGCTCCCTCCACTGGCTTCCGGTAACTGCTAGAATCCACTTCAAGACACTGGTACTTGCGTACCATGCTGCGAATGGATCTGGCCCTTCCTACATCCAGGACATGGTTAAACCGTACACCCCAGCACGTGCACTACGCTCTGCATCAGCCAATCAGCTCGCTGCACCCTCGCTGCGAGGGGGACCCAAGTTCCATCAGCAGAAACACGTGGGTTTGCTGTCCTGGCTCCAAGATGGTGGAATGAGCTCCCATTGACATCAGGACAGCAGAAAGCTCACACACCTTCCAGACTGAACACTCATCTCTTTCGACTCCACTTCGAGCGATAGAATTACTACCAAAGAACTGCTAACAGAGCACTTATATACTAACAAAGGACTGGCTTATCTAAAGCCAGTTGAGTAGCACTTGAAATGCTTTGGCTCTATGAAACCTGATGTACTTTATGATTCTGTTTTCTTCAAGTTTGTATCTTGTTGGTCGAATGCACTTATTGTAAGTTGCTTTGGATGGCACACTGTTGCTAAAGATAGCAGACCGTTGCTAAGGATAGCAGACGGTTACTAAGGATAGCAGATGGTTACTAAGGATAGCAGACCGTTACTAAGGATTGCAGACGGTTGCTAAGCATAGCAGACCGTTAATAAGTAAGACCAAACTATATTTGTTAGCGGAAGCAATAAAATCATTTTAAAATTGATATTGTGGGTCCAGTGGTTTGTTTATTTATTACACAGCCGTATAATTAGCGAGATAATCAGACTCACGTTTTCGTCTCTAAAGAACTCCATGTTACAGGTCATTTGCGTTGATCTGCCTTCAATAGGTTTGAGCGTGCATGAAGCTTTGGAAGATCTCCTTCTAGGCCTGTAAAAAAAAACATGTTCCATTTCATTTTGACTTCAGACACATAATGTTTGAGATCAAAGTAATTGTTTATCTGCATGTATGTAAATTATACATCTGTCCTTACTTATTTTCTTTATTTAGGGCCTCTATCGTGCACACACTGCCTGAATGATCGTACGCGCTGTTCCACACACACGTGATTATACGGTTGTAGTCAGAGGAGCAGGTGATATCTGTGGGAAGTGAAGGAGAGAAATGAAAGAGGACAGATTATGTTTATTTTCAGTACGTAGTGCCTCTACTTTAAAGAGTCCTCTCCTGCTGATGTTCAGGTGTATATCAGCATGTAGTGTCTCTTCTTTAAAGAGTCCTCTCCTGCTGATGTTCAGGTGTATATCAGTATGTAGTGTCTCTACTTTAAAGAGTCCTCTCCTGCTGATGTTCAGGTGTATATCAGTATGTAGTGTCTCTACTTTAAAGAGTCCTCTCCTGCTGATGTTCAGGTGTATATCAGTATGTAGTGTCTCTACTTTAAAGAGTCCTCTCCTGCTGATGTTGAGGTGTGTATCAGTATGTAGTGTCTCTACTTTAAAGAGTCCTCTCCTGCTGATGTTCAGGTGTATATCAGTATGTAGTGTCTCTACTTTAAAGAGTCCTCTCCTGCTGATGTTCAGGTGTATATCAGCATGTAGTGTCTCTTCTTTAAAGAGTCCTCTCCTGCTGATGTTCAGGTGTATATCAGTATGTAGTGTCTCTACTTTAAAGAGTCCTCTCCTGCTGATGTTCAGGTGTATATCAGTATGTAGTGTCTCTACTTTAAAGAGTCATCTCCTGCTGATGTTGAGGTGTGTATCAGTATGTAGCGTCTCTACTTTAAAGAGTCCTCTCCTGCTGATGTTCAGGTGTATATCAGTATGTAGTGTCTCTACTTTAAAGAGTCCTCTCCTGCTGATGTTCAGGTGTATATATCAGTATGTAGTGTCTCTACTTTAAAGAGTCCTCTCCTGCTGATGATCAGGTGTATATCAGTATATAGTGTCTCTACTTTAAAGAGTCATCTCCTGCTGATGTTCAGGTGTATGTCAGTATGTAGTGTCTCTACTTTAAAGAGTCCTCTCCTGCTGATGTTCAGGTGTATATCAGTATGTAGTGTCTCTACTTTAAAGAGTCCCCTCCTAATGATGTTCAGGTGTATATCAGTATGTAGTGTCTCTACTTTAAAGAGTCCTCTCCTGCTGATGTTCAGGTGTATATCAGTATGTAGTGTCTCTACTTTAAAGAGTCCTCTCCTGCTGATGTTCAGGTGTATATCAGTATGTAGTGTCTCTACTTTAAAGAGTCCTCTCCTGCTGATGTTCAGGTGTATATCAGTATGTAGTGTCTCTACTTTAAAGAGTCCTCTTCTGGCTCCTGCTGATGTTCAGGTGTATATCAGTATGTAGTGTATTTTCCCTGTGCTTGTTTTCCTGTTGTAACGGGGTCAGATTCTGGTACCATCTACTAGTGCAGGTTATCTGTCCTTCCAGCTAGATTCTGTTAAATGCTATAACTCTATATTAAATAACAGAACTTTGGTTTTAAGGTCCCATGTCATGGCCATTTCCACTGATCATAATTCCATTGTTGAGGTCTACTAGAATAGATTTGTATTGTGCAATTTTCCAAACTCACATTGGTTTCTCACAGCATCTCTGTAAACTACGTGTATTCACTGAATTTCACTCTCTGCCTTTAACGGCTCGTTGTAGCTCCAATAGCTCCAGCCCCCACCCTCCCTGTGAGCACAGTGTGCTCTGATTGGTCGGGACGTTGTGAATCGCGCTAAGCTCCGTGGAGGTGTGATTTCCTTGTTTAGCGATACACAGCCAAACACAGTCAAACTCATCCTGACCATCTGTAGAATCTGGAGAACCACAGAACACGGCCGGTCGTCAAGGGCCGTTGACGGCCGGCCGGCCCTTTAAAAATAAATTGTTTAACGTCATCATTTAAGTTGCGCTGACGGCCGACAGAGGGCGACAGCAGCCGCTAATGCAGTTGTGTGGTTCTTATCTGTCAAATAATCACACACGAAGAAGAAAAAAGACCGGCCACACGAAGAGTAGGGATTAGATGCCGCGGCAGACAGAGAGAATGAAAAAACATGGATACAAATCAAAGAAAACGAAAAGAAAAAGGTGGGGCGGAGAAGGCAAGAGAAAAAAAGGTGACGTCACTCGCAAGTGAAGCATATAAATGTCGCAAATTGACAGACCTTTTTGGCAGCAGCGCTGCTACAAGCACTATCAGCAGCAGCTTAGAACACGTGCAAGATGATGAGGAGAATGATGAGGGCGTGAGTTCAGATATACAGCCAGCCTCCATTCATGATGAGGGACAGAGTGGATCAGGGCAAGAGCAAGAAGTGGGTGAGAATTATCCCTTGAACTCAGTGGCGTTTTCTCCTGGAGGCCAAGGGAAGCCAGGCTCCTGTTTTTTTGGATTGTAGTTATCATTTTAATAAATAAATAAAAACACTTCGTTTCGGAAATTATTCTGCCGGCCCGTCTCTCCCCCATTCTCATTGAGTATTTTACAAAGAGTGAAACAGCGCCCCTATAGATGTTATGGTGAAACAGTAGATTGCACTCTCTGTTGCGAGAGGAGGCAAGCCGAAATTGGCTTCCCTTGGTGAAAAGAAATCGAGGGATTGACCAATCAGATGAGGCTCCTGTCATGCCTCACAATCCAATCAAATCGCATCAACTTCAGTTCGTACTGTAGCTGTCATCACCGCCCTTAAAAGGTAGCAAGCAACTGAAGCAAGTGCAATTATTGGGGGTGGAGATTTTGAGTATTTCATCAAAAATATTTGTACTAAACTTCCGCTACAGCAGAAACTAAAAATGAAATCTGATGACAGGCCAATGCCCAAACTGGAGCTATGTACAGAGAGGAAAACAGGAGAGAATCGGACGTAAAACTTTAAATAATAAACAGCGGATTTCTAACATTTGACATTTCATGTGGCCGGACTGGGTCAGTTTCCAGGGCTGCATTTTAGTCCCAGTCCGCCCCTGTCCTGAGCACACACAAAGTCACAGCCGAAGTAAACACAATAAGTGTGGCTTGATATTGAGTAAGAAAAAGGTTGATAAACGCTGTGAGAATGGGTCTGCAGAGAGGATTTCGCCGCGATCCCGACGGTCTGTTATCAGCCTGCAGCCAGGGAGGAGAAATCAGCAGAGCTGCTTGCACTGAGTGTGAGGAAGTCCGTGGATTGGTCAATTTGGACCAATCAGCGGGCTTAACGTAACGGCTCCGCGGACGTAACGGCTCCACGGATTGGTCCATTTGGTTCCGGGTAACGCATGACCGTATGTTGTCATAGCTCTGGGCGTGGCTACTGGCCATTCCTACTTCACAATACCCAGGAAGTAAACAATGGACAATGATGTATCTCCAACGACGCCTTTTGGGGAGGTATTTTCTGTGTTAGAGTTTTACTCGCTACAGGGTGTACTCTTAGAGGGTTTATACTCTGCATACCGTTTACATGCATAGAAACCTTCATAACACACAAGGGGACGGGTGATAACCGGAAAAGCATGACATGGGACCTTTAAGCTTATTTAAGTATGGACTTTCCACCACAATTAGATTGTTAAGTTACTCTACAAAACCAAAAGAACTTACTGTTGCCCGGGTCACTCGAACAACTTCCCTCTCCATGGCAGACCTGAATCAGAGCGAGAAGCAGGACCAGCAGACGGGGTTTCTGACTCCTCTCCATGTATGATGTCCAGCGTTTGAAGTGTTTTGACGAAGGCTCCTTTCACTGCTTCCTCTTTCTTCTCATCCTGCATACACAGAGAACGCTTGCTTCTTTATTTGTGTGGTGGGTGTCAAGGTGTTATTTTTCTGCACACCCAATAACACCCTGACCACATCGAGAAGCACTGACAGGTGATCGAGAACACACAAAAAAACAGACATAGAAATGTTTGACATCCTGCCGCAGGTGGTGTGATCTGGTTCTACTTACACTCCAACACCTGCTTGAAGTGAGACACATACCCCGTGATAATGAGATGTGGAACCATCTGTTTAACGGCCAGAATTAGCACCACGTTGAATTTGAATTGACTTTAAAACACATAATTCACCTAGAGATCCAGGGTCCTGCTCATATATGATATAAAGAAAAACACTAACAGATGTAAAGATATAGATAAAAGTTCACTCAGAAACTTCTGAAGCAATTGGAGTCAGGACTCAAAGAGACACGAGGAGAGCTGGAGCTTTGATTGCAAACACTGACGGTTTATTTGGAGTTAGGGCCGGAGAATTCACAAGACATGTGGTCTGCTATAGACTGGCAACAAGCTGCTCCTCCTTAAGAGAGACAGCAGCAGAACCCAAGGCCGTAGACCTATGCCGTGGGAAAAGACAAAACGATGAACTGTGTCGAAGGTTGAATACCTAAGCAAATTATTACCTAACACATTTAATACACTGAAAATATTAATATGAATGAGAAATAATATTTAACTAATAAAATAAAAACGTATTTAATTCTAATAATATAATATATAATAATAATATATATATTTAATAATGTATATTAATTATCTGTTTAAAGGCCAGAATTAGCTCCACGTTGAATTTGAATTGACTTTAATTGGACACATAATTCACCTTGCAGAGATTCAGGGTCATGCACACACACGCACACGCACACACACACACACACACACCACACACACACACACACACACACACACACACACACACACACACACACGCGCGCGCACACACACACACACACACACACACACACACACACACACACACACACACACACACACACACACACACACACAGAATAACATCTCAAATGTCAGGTGAGTGTGTCTTCTCTTTTCATGGCAAACATTAGATTTATACAAACTGAACGATGGTAAAACCACACTGACATTTATATTCTGTCAAAACAGGAAGAAAAATGTGTGTGTGTGTGTGCGTGCGTGCGTGCGTGTGTGTGTGTGTCTGTGTGTGTGTGTGTGTGTATTTGTGTTCAACATGTAAGAAGTAGAAAGTACAGGTATTTGTGTTCAACATGTAAGAAGTAGAAAGTACAGGTATTTGTGTTCAACATGTAAGAAGTAGAAAGTACAGATATTTGAGTTCAAAATGTAAGAAGTCGAAAGTACTTGTATTTGTGTTCAACATGTGAGAAGTAGAAAGTACAGGTATTTGGGTTCAACATGTAAGAAGTAGAAAGTTCAGGTATTTGTGTTCAACATGTAAGAAGTAGAAAGTACAGGTATTTGTGTTCAACATGTAAGAAGTAGAAAGTACAGATATTTGAGTTCAAAATGTAAGAAGTCGAAAGTACTTGTATTTGTGTTCAACATGTGAGAAGTAGAAAGTACAGGTATTTGTGTTCAACATGTAAGAAGTAGAAAGTACAGGTATTTGAGTTCAACATGTAAGAAGTAGAAAGTACAGATATTTGTGTTCAACATGTAAGAAGTAGAAAGTACAGGTATTTGAGTTCAACATGTAAGAAGTAGAAAGTACAGGTATTTGTGTTCAACATGTAAAAAGTAGAAAGAACAGGTATTTGAGTTCAACATGTAAGAAGTAGAAAGTACAGGTATTTGGGTTCAACATGTAAGAAGTAGAAAGTACAGGTATTTGAGTTCAACATGTAAGAAGTAGAAAGTACAGGTATTTGAGTTCAACATGTAAGAAGTAGAAAGTACAGGTATTTGAGTTCAACATGTAAGAAGTAGAAAGTACAGGTATTTGAGTTCAACATGTAAGAAGTAGAAAGAACAGGTATTTGTGTTCAACATGTAAGAAGTAGAAAGTACAGGTATTTGTGTTCAACATGTAAGAAGTAGAAAGTACAGGTATTTGAGTTCAACATGTAAGAAGTAGAAAGTACAGGTATTTGTGTTCAACATGTAAGAAGTAGAAAGTACAGGTATTTGAGTTCAACATGTAAGAAGTAGAAAGTACAGGTATTTGTGTTCAACATGTAAAAAGTAGAAAGAACAGGTATTTGAGATCAACATGTAAGAAGTAGAAAGAACAGGTATTTGTGTTCAACATGTAAGAAGTAGAAAGTACAGGTATTTGGGTTCAACATGTAAGAAGTAGAAAGTACAGGTATTTGTGTTCAACATGTAAGAAGTAGAAAGTACAGGTATTTGGGTTCAACATGTAAGAAGTAGAAAGAACAGGTATTTGAGTTCAACATGTAAGAAGTAGAAAGTACAGGTATTTGGGTTCAACATGTAAGAAGTAGAAAGTACAGGTATTTGAGTTCAACATGTAAGAAGTAGAAAGTACAGGTATTTGAGTTCAACATGTGAGAAGTAGAAAGTACAGGTATTTGGGTTCAACATGTAAGAAGTAGAAAGAACAGGTATTTGAGTTCAACATGTAAGAAGTAGAAAGTACAGGTATTTGGGTTCAACATGTAAGAAGTAGAAAGTACAGGTATTTGAGTTCAACATGTGAGAAGTAGAAAGTACAGGTATTTGAGTTCAACATGTGAGAAGTAGAAAGTACAGGTATTTGAGTTCAACATGTAAGAAGTAGAAAGTACAGGTATTAGTGTTCAACATGTAAGAAGTAGAAAGTACAGGTATTTGAGTTCAACATGTAAGAAGTAGAAAGTACAGGTATTTGAGTTCAACATGTAAGAAGTAGAAAGTACAGGTATTTGAGTTCAACATGTGAGAAGTAGAAAGTACAGGTATTTGAGTTCAACATGTGAGAAGTAGAAAGTACAGGTATTTGTGTTCAACATGTGAGAAGTAGAAAGTACAGGTATTTGGGTTCAACATGTGAGAAGTAGAAAGTACAGGTATTTGAGTTCAACATGTAAGAAGTAGAAAGTACAGGTATTTGAGTTCAACATGTAAGAAGTAGAAAGTACAGGTATTTGAGTTCAACATGTAGGTGTACCCTCACCTAAGTACATGAACAAAACTTTATTCAGAATCCGAATTTCTGAGCCCTAGCCTCCAATATCTAAAGTTACTATCATCATAGAAAGTGTAATATCCTGTGTATATTTTACAGTTTGGCCCCAATTAGGGACCACCGAAATACTGAAACAAACACTCATAGCAAACTGCAAGAAAGTTGGTTTTAACTCTTATTTTGAAAAGGTACATGACTCAACATGCCCTAACTTTACTGTTACTGCTACTGCTATAAAACACACTATCAAGTTACATCATGGGAAGTGTAGTATCCTGTGTTTCTTTACAGTTTGACCAAACTTTGGGGCTAAACGTCATAATCTTTGATGGGAAACAACCCTACGTGTCATGACAGTCACAATGACACGGTTCGACAACCTTCATATCACATGATCAGCAGCTGATAGGAACACTTCTGAGAGGAAGCACCGCTCTGAATAAACACCATAGAAGAAGAAGCCAGTCTAGCCTCTGATAAAAGCTCTTTATTCTGACTTCTTGTCTTTCTTCTTCTGACATTTTGGACTCCAACTCACCGGATCCAGAAGCTGAAACTGTGTTCTCTCACTTTCCTCTGAAAAGCACAGAAATAACCACAAACTACGAACAGAAACACACACACACACACACACACACACACACACACACACACACACACACACACACACACACACACACACACACACACACACACACACACACACACACACACACACACACACACACACACACACACACACACACACACACACCACTTCCTGCTGTTCCCAGAAAAGTTACCGTTGTTTCTAAAAAGAAGAAACCGACTTTTGCCCTTCCTTTCTCGCTCCGTTTCACACATGTTTTCTGATGCAAATACCACTAATGTAACAGCGTTCAAACACATTGTACGTGATAGGCTAAGGGGCGGGACATCACTAAGCTGGTTGACCAATCACAACAGAGCCGACCAGCTAAACAATCAGAGCAGACTGGGCTCTGGTTTCAGACAGAGGGGGAAACAGGCAGTGTGAGAGAATGAAGAGCTTTCTGAACATTAAAGCATGGAGACATGTCCAGAAGAGCATCTTGCATATGTCGGCCACTTAGCATATGTTTCATTCATAAGCATTATAGCCTATGGCGTTATTGAGTCAATTTCTGACATTTTCAGTCCCATCAAAGACAGTTTCAACCTGAAAATGTCCATATTTGTTTTCCCTTTTGACGGATTTTGAATAATTTTGGGTGGATTTTGAAGATTTAGAGGACTCTGGATGCTATGGATTGGACAGATTCCCACAGACAAAGGAGTGTATAACAGTGAACATGACAGGATGTGAGATTAGCTGGAAGAGCATCAGGACTGCTTGAGGCAGATGATAGCTATGTGATGAACATGATGACTCAGCCTCTATGGAGAGAGACATCAAGCATGCTCATTCCTGACGTGGAGCTAATCTGAAGTAAACATTGAATACGGCTTTCTATTCCTCCATCTTGTGACTGTGTGACTCCCTCTGTTGGATATCAGCATGTGAAGGACTGGTACTGGAGAGGGTTCAGTTCACCTCCTGGGCCACTGCCGAAGTGCCCTTGAGCAAGGCACCTAACCCCCAACTGCTCACTGGCGCCGGCTAGACTGGCTGCCTCCGCTCTGACCTCTCAACTGCATGTGTGCATATAACTGTGTGTATATCTAAGTGCATGATGTAAAAACTGTGTACTGTGTGTACTGTATAAAAACTGTGTACTGTGTGTAGTGTACGACAGAGTGGAAACTGAATTTCCCACTCGGGGGATTAATAAAGGCCCATCTAATATTTGATACTGAAATTGTCAGAAATGGACTCAGCATCCACCAAAACCACTGTAATCATACATTCCATGCCATACACTGGGATACACTTGGGCTTTTGTCCTTGAAAGAGTGCAATATGTCCAATCTATAATATCCAAAGTCCCCTAAATCTTTCAAATCGACTCAAAATTAATCAAAATCCGCCAACAGAGAACAAACATGGCCACTATTTTGTTAAATCTGTCATTTTGTATGCAGAAATGGATCCAGCAGCATCCTCAATAACCACCAGAACCACTCCAAACGAGTCCAAATGGTTCAAGCTACTTTGAAACTATTATCTGCATATGCTAATTACTGCTCACTTATGCTAATGTTGCTACAAATGCAGGTTAGCATCCGGCACCATACATTCAGATTCACGATCCTATAAGAGGTGAGATTTTATTTATCCAGAAGGAAATTGTTGTGCCAGAGTTACAACAATACAATAAACACAGCAGCATCATAATAAAACTGTACTCTAACAATGCAGTAAAAATAGCAATTCAAAAACCACAGGAAACAAAGAAGGTCACATAATTAATATGAAACACTGAGCAGTATTTAGTCGTGCAAAAACACGTAGTGGCAGATTGCACGTTATTATGAGCTGCACACAGGCTATCTGGGTCGCTTTTCATTTTGACTCCCCCGTTGTTTCCTCACCTCTTTGTCTCTCACTTCCTCCCCTTCTCTCACCTTCCCACATGTCCCACACAAAGCCCTCTCTCTCTCTACCTCTCTCTACCTCTCTCTCTCTCTCTCTCTCTCTCTCTCTCTCTCTCTCTCTCTCTTTTTAACACCTTTGTGGCAGGAAGTCATTGTTTCCCTTTAATTAATATCAATCCACAATCAAACAGACACCTTGTGAAGAATTACGTGTCAAACTACACCTAATATATCCATTCAAAATAAATAATAATACATAAATGTAGAATATTGACTAACAAGCTAGTTTGAATTAAAGTCCTCTAATACCATGCTTTTTACTTTACTACATTTAATTAACAATCATGGGTACTTTTTACCCTGTATTCACACCCATATCACCCTGTATTCACACACCCATATCACCCTGTATTCACACCCATATCACCCTGTATTCACACACCCATATCACCCTGTATTCACACCCATATCACCCTGTATTCACACCCATATCACCCTGTATTCACACACCCATATCACCCTGTATTCACACCCATATCACCCTGTATTCACACACCCATATTACCCTGTATTCACACCCATATCACCCTGTATTCACACCCATATCACCCTGTATTCACATCTATATCACCCTGTATTCTCACCCATATCACCCTGTATTCACATCTATATCACCCTGTATTCACACCCATATCACCCTGTATTCACACACCCATATTACCCTGTATTCTCACCCATATCACCCTGTATTCACATCTATATCACCCTGTATTCACACCCATATCACCCTGTATTCACACACCCATATCACCCTGTATTCTCACCCATATCACCCTGTATTCACATCTATATCACCCTGTATTCACATCTATATCACCCTGTATTCTCACCCATATCACCCTGTATTCACACCCATATCACCCTGTATTCACACACCCATATCACCCTGTATTCTCACCCGTATCACCCTGTATTCACATCTATATCACCCTGTATTCACACCCATATCACCCTGTATTCACACCCATATTACCCTGTATTCACACCCATATTACCCTGTATTCTCACCCATATTACCCTGTATTCACACCCATATTACCCTGTATTCACACCCATATTACCCTGTATTCACACCCATATTACCCTGTATTCACATCTATATTACCCTGTATTCTCACCCATATCACCCTGTATTCACACCCATATCACCCTGTATTCACACACCCATATCACCCTGTATTCTCACCCATATCACCCTGTATTCACATCTATATCACCCTGTATTCTCACCCATATCACCCTGTATTCACACCCATATCACCCTGTATTCACACACCCATATCACCCTGTATTCTCACCCATATCACCCTGTATTCACATCTATATCACCCTGTATTCACACCCATATCACCCTGTATTCACACCCATATTACCCTGTATTCACACCCATATTACCCTGTATTCACACCCATATTACCCTGTATTCACATCTATATTACCCTGTATTCTCACCCATATTACCCTGTATTCACACCCATATTACCCTGTATTCTCACCCATATTACCCTGTATTCACACCCATATTACCCTGTATTCACATTTATATTACCCTGTATTCTCACCCATATTACCCTGTATTGACACCCATATCACCGTCCTTTTCTTTTACAGCAAACTCTAGTTCAAGTTAATCTATCAAACTTCTTTTCTATGAATGTTACTACAAAATGCTGCTGATATCCACACACACATATCCTTATCTCTATAACCAGTAAAACCAGAACACACACACGTTATCTCTCTCATCGAGATCACCACTCACTTCCCGCCACTCATTCATTCATTTCGCTGAACAATAACGTTTAAAAAGCTCATCCTAAACACAGATTATAAAACATTAAACGTACCTTTCTCCCCTCACGAAGCCGGCTTCATTCAACATGTACTTTAAAAAGTCCTTCTGCTTCCCTGTCTGGATGTAAAGTGACGTATGGAGCACTTCTTAGTAAAGAAACACTAACCCGTGGTGAGTGTGGTTCCCCTAACGGACCATGTTTCAAGAAGTGTGACGGCGCGGGGGAAACCCTTCTTTCTCTTTTCTCGTTAGTCTGTTCGATGAACGCTTTATCCCTGAGATCCTGCATTCATATAGATATATGACTTAACCCATGTATGGTGGTCTGTGGGACCCGTTTTCATTATTTAGCTGAAGGTAATTCTATCCAAGCTGCACATTTGGGGCAAGACACAATAAATAAAGCTTCGCCAGTTTGGGTCCTTATCACAACTGATCAAGATGGCCAAAAGATTCTCTGCTCGGAGGGCAAATGATTCCGGAAGAGAGAGAACCATTTGATGATGATGAAGAGCACATGTGTCAAACTCAACGCCCGGGGCCAAATCCGACCCGTGGTGGATTTAATTTCGGCCCGCAGGATCATTTCTACGCACGCCGCCGTGTGGACGCTGCGTTAGATCTGGCCCTCCGGTATATTGCACGCACACCTTCACTCCATCCTGAGGGCCTCCTCCGCTCAGAGCCGGACCCCAAACATTGATGACCTCTCACCCGAGATGAGATGCCAAGTGTCTGAGCTAGCATCTCAGAGCAGCACACTGAGCTCAATGGATGCTTCCTTCTGCACTTTCTCTCTCACGACAACAGGGCATGTTTGGTTTCTCTTTGAGGGGAATAGTTTTCTTGAAGCTGTTGTTGGCCTGTGGGAAAATGTAATCATAAGAAATGACTCTGGAAAAGCTGCAGATAGAGCCATGAGAAATTAATGCAGCTGATTATTTAATGTGTAATGTTGTTTTTTTAGGCAATAGTTTGAGCTTTGTTAGTTCCAGGTTTAATATGTGCAATAAGTTCATGTTAATACGTTCTGCAATACACATTGAACCAGTCCGGCACTCGATTAGTACCCATTTTTGAGTTTGAGTTTGAACCCCTGATGTAGAGGAAGAGCAGGAGGTTTCAGAATGTGAGGATCACATTTCTGAGAACTCTGAGTCTGACAGTGACTTTGAAGAAGAGGATGAGATTGAGCATCAGCTAGTTACAAAAAAAAGACGAGCCACAGGACCAGCCGGTCAGCGGGCAAAAAAACGAGAAGCACTTTAATGTTAATGTAAACAATTTTTTTAAAAGGGCAAATATTAACCATTAACCAACTATATACTGGATAGATATATACAACTATTATACATTTTAGTTCACAGTTACTATCCTTTTACTCCATCACATTTCAAAAAGAAATAGGCAATTGTTATTTTAACTCCATCACAGTAATCCATCATCAGCTTTACTTTTTAGATAAAGATTTAACTCACAATTGATCATAAATCAAAATACATATATTTTGATATATTAGCAAGTGGTTTCATGTACAACCCACACAAGTGTCGTGCTAAATTAAGCTCTGTTGCTTGGATATCACTAGATCCTGTTACAGCGTAATATAAAAGTACATAACGATTGATGTGTAAATTAGCATAATTACTAGCTAGCCGCTAGCTGCTAACTGCCACGGCCGCCTCGTTAGGCTCAATCCCAAACCGCCCCCTACACCCTACCCCTACACACTCCCCCTCTGTTTGCGCATTCGCGTGGAGGGTCCGCCACATTAAGGCCTGTTCCAAACCAACGAGTGTGGAGCGGTGTGGAGGGGGAGTGGGCTATCAATCCCTCAAACAGCGAGTCTGCAGCGGTGCTGACTGGAGACCGGTCTCCACCTGACCGGTCTCAACGCTGTGTGTGTCCGTCAGGAAACACGCTGTTTACAAACAGTTCCAGCAAACATCTACTGATGAACTGCGATGTTAACGACCTCATGATAACCTGATATGTTTTTAACTTCAGGCCCTGACACACCAGGCCGAAATCGTCCATTTTCGTTAGTCGGACGACGAAGCGTGCCCTGTCGCCCAACCTCAATTTAGTGTGTCCCGCACCGTCGGCCGTGACACGCCTTATTTGGCCTTTCATGGCCGACGCACGGCCGATTCAACATGTTGAATCGGCCGTGCGTCGGCCACAGGCAGTCGGACAAATACATCACTCTGATTGGCTGTTCAGCTAGCGAATCAGTGCATGGGAAGCAAAACGGTTGCTTGAGAATGTCTTCCACAAGCAACACTCCAATGGTCGATAGCTCCAGTACCGCACCAAACATGTTTTCGATGGACGAGAGTGAAAATGGAACGCACACGCTATTTGTTGTTTGTTTAGATCACGCAGTCTGTTCTTCTTCTCTGTCTTCCAGTTGTTGCCTCTTTTGAATGACGAATACACACTCCCGCCGCCTGCTGGTAAGGAGAGTTATTGCCGCACACGCATGCGCAGTTCGTACGTGCTCGGCTGAAGTCTTTGCGGTGTGTTCCAGTGCGACACATGGCCAACACGCAGGAGAACACGGCAACGCAACAGTCGGCGTCGGCGAGTTCTCTGGTGACTGCTTGGTGTGTCGGGGCCTTTAGGATCAAACCTGTGTTTAGTCTAGAAAAAGGTAAATGTGTGCATTTTATTATAAAGTTGTGTATATTTACAGACTGTTGCAAAAACTAAGAAGCTTATAAACATCAGGTTTAAAACTAAAAGAGCTTTACAAAAAACACAATGAAAGATGTTTGGAGTTTTATTTGAGTTATTCATTTAAACTTTTTGTCTAAGAGATGCTGATTTGAAACCGTTGTTACATTCAGTTACGGCACTTCCTGTTTCTGCCGGAGAGACGGGAGGCCCTCCCAAAGATGGGGCGAAGCCTGCGAGCTAGTTCAGGCAGTCAACTCGAGCACTTATGCTGCATTCATACATAACGCCCCGTGCCACTCTACAACCAACCAATCAGAGTCTCCTTAATATGCCGCTCTATTTAACCTGCCAGATCTCTCTCTATGCATTCGTCGCTTGCTGCTGCTATTGCTGCAGCTACTTCCACGTCACTGCTGCTCGCTGCCCCACCACCACCCTAGCTTCCACCCCAGCTTCCACCTGTAGGCTCGGGGTTAGTTATTTAATCATCACTCATCGTGCTATGTATATCTATGGAGTGATGATGCCCGAGCCTAGACGCCAAACTAAACTATATGCTGCTTCTAATAAACATGTTAAAGGAACACGTGAGTTGTCTGACTGAACTTGCTGCTGTGTTTACTCCCTCCATCTGACAGGAGGAGCCTCGTGTGTCACTCCATGGAGTTCACTCCGTCACGGAGGGGGAGTGTGTAGGGGTAGGGTGTAGGGCGTGGTTTGGGATTGGGCCTTAATATCAAAATCCATAACAATCCAGTGCCATGCTGTCATAAACGTGCGGTGCTGTTACTTGTACAAATTGACATGCCTAATGTGAACGAGCCTTTTGGGGGGCGTGGTTAAAGTTGCACATGTAAAAAAGTAATTTTTGGAACGGGTAACGTCACGGACTGATACGGAAGTTGCAGTAACGCCGTTTTGGACCCAACGAATTTTGGGCACAGAGTCCGGCGCACTTCCTGGGGGCTTGAACGTATGTTTGCCTTATTTCTGTTTTGAAAGGTTGTTTATAAAGATTCAGATTATATGACACTTTTTATTGACTTTTGCGCCCCCTAGTGGTAATAAAAAGCTACTAGAAATACACATTGTTGGCCCAAAACATGGTCCCATAGTCACATATCAAACCAGCTGATGAGCAGACAGACCATAATAAGCTGTCAATCCAGATCTTTCTGCTGCAGGACAAACCTTTAATAACATTAGAGTTTTACAGATTTTAGAGAAACACATCAGAGGTTAAACTTTCACTTTCGGCCACAACCTATTTCACTTTGTCTTTTTAAAAACCGACAACAACAAGTGAAACTTCTCGTTTCTCAGTTTGTGTGCAGACTCTTAGCAAAAGCACATGAAATAAACATAAACAAATACATGTTGCAGTCGAATGTAATGCTCATTAATGTTTAAATATCACCCGGTCCCCTGATATATATCCCCGAACGTTTCGGGGGACACAAACTAATTCCTCTATTTTTTAAATTATCTTTCTATCAATAAAAATCCAGACATTAATGACTTTAATTGACTTTGGAATACAGTTCCACTTATTTAACTAATTCAATTTGTTTATATTTAGATATATAGAAACTCCTGCCATTTCCATGCATCTATATTTAAAAAAGACAGATTCTAGACCAGTTTAGAGAAGTGTTAGCATTGTTTTCCCTCTCAGTCCCATCTATGTTCAGCCGTATGTTCAGAATTGGAGGATGAAACCCTCTTTAACATGCATTCATACATTCAGTACATTTACTCAAGTACTTAAGTAACATTTTGAGGTATTTGCATTTTACTTGAGTATTTCAATTCGTATGCTACTTTGTTCTTCTACTCCTCTACAGTTCAGAGGTACATGGTGTACTTCTCCTCCACTACATGTATTTAATACCTTTAGTTACTTCACAGATCTGGATGAATGATGTGAAATATAACCAAGTGTTAAATCAGACTTTAGTTCCACCTGGAGTAAATCCACCAGCTACCCTGGAGCAGGGCCGGACTGGGACAATAAGTCAGGTGCACCCAGCCAGGCCACTACCAGTTGTTCTGTGCCATTTTGCTGGATTTATTTGTCAATATTTACAGCGTTGCTGCCCATACTGATAGCCCTATCCACTACCCAAAAATAAACATATCGGACTTGGGTTACTATTTAAAAACATTTGCAAATGTATTTAGGAACCTATCCATGTGAAACAAATTTAAGTGGGGGTGGACCTGAAATCCTCAATCTGCTGCATTTTGAGGGGAAAATAAAGAGACTAGATCTATGGAAACACTCATATGAAACACAACTGTATATATTTCAATAATCATAAAATCATGGCCATAACCAATAACATCCCATATCCAATATGAAAAAACATTGAAACTTGTTTATTTATTTATTGTTGGTTCATTTATAGTTGTGAGTGTGTCTGTGCTCCTGAATCAGCCTCTCCTGTCTCCCCCGTCTCCTCCTCTCCTCCTCTCCCCCTGCTCCTCTTTGAGGCAGCAGCAAAGACTAGTTTGAGCCCTCAACAAGTTTTAAAAGTGTATCTTACCTTTTTTCACCTAGTTAATTTTTCTTTTTTTTATTCATGCATATTTCACTAATCACTCCCCCCTCAAAATGGAAATATGTGTTTTTCATAAATGGTGACCAAACCGTTTGAGACCACTCTCTCTCTCTCTCTTTTTGCCAGAGCAATGTTGGTGTTGTTGTGCTCTGGTTCTGGGCCATGGCCGACTGTGCAGAGCTAGATAACTAGATCCCCTCCAAGTCAGACGTGACTCTCTCTCTCTCTCTCTCTCTCTCTCTCTCTCTCTCTCTCTCTCTCTCTCTCTCTCTCTCTCTCTCTCTCTCTCAAGAGCTCCCGAGCTGGAATGACACACAGAGACCAATCGATAAATCTTCATTTGTAAAGGACTTCTGAGTCCAAACATTGGGTTTCAACCTGAACATGCCAATATTTGTTCTTCCCGTTGAAGGATTTTGGGTCGATTTTGAAGAATCTCAGGGACGCAACACAAATGGTTACCTTTCTGTCTGTCTGTCTGTCTGTCTGTCTGTCTGTCTGTCTGTCTGTCTGTCTGTCTCTCTGTCTGTCTGTCTGTCTCTCTGTCTGTCTGTCTGTCTCTCGGTCTGTCTGTCTGTCTGTCTGTCTGTCTGTCTGTCTGTCTCTCTGTGTGTCTCTCTGTCTCTCTACAAAGGTTCATTATAGAAGATTCAGATTTTTCTCCGGGTTATTTAAACTTTGTGTTACTCTATTCCCTTTCACCCTAGAATATCAGGGAACGTATCACATATGTTTGCCTTGTTTCTGCTATGAATGGCTGTTCATAAAGATTCAGATTGTATGACATGTTCTATTGACTCTTGTGCCCCCTTGTGGTATTAAAAAGCTACTAGAAATACACATTTTTGGCCCAAAATATTGTCCCATAGTCAATTTTTTATTTTTGCACTGCATTTTGAGAATAAAATAAACATTTTGAGTTCATTTTTACTTTCAGAATGCGCTTTTTTCCCCTTAAGTACAATAATTCTTCCACCTGGACATTACAATCTTAATATAATATTATTAGATCTTCTCATTGAAAGCTTCACGGTTCAAGATATGTTCTATGGTAATTAACTTTATTTAACAGAGGACACATTTAGAACTTAGTTATAGTGAATTATCAAAGATATTATATTTCTATTTGTGTTTTATTTCCATATGTGAACATATAAGAAGGGCGGGGTCCATGACAGGCGCTGAAAGTCAAGAGATAAGTGCACGTAAGACGACACCGCATTATTATACAGAACATATGTGTTGTATTCCCACATTGTTCCTAAGCAAGTAAAACATTATTATATATATAAATATTAAAATACATTTAAGAAAATCCCACAGCAGACATGTATATCTTTATCAGTATTTCCTTTATTTTTATTGGTTGAAATCACAACAAAAACATACATTTGTACACAATCTGTGTCCCTAAATCTAACCTTTTTTTAAATGGACTTCACAAAAGGAACGTCACACATCTAGACGTCTACACGGTATATAAAGTATATATATGCGTATATATACTTTGGTCATTTGGTCACATTTTTTGTTTTTATAGTTAGTTATTATTATTTCAAAATAAAAGCATCTCCTGACCCTGAAAGCTTATCACATTAAAACACTGAACATTTCTTTTGTCTTTTTATTTAACCGTTTTTTTTATACAGAACATAATGCCCTAAAAATAAAGCATTTTCAAACACTCTAATATGCTGAATTATAGATTTAAATATATTTATAGAGATAGATATACTTTATTCTTTAAGAAAATGGAGCAATGCATGTTCATAAATACTCAGGATGTTTGCATCGTGTGTAGATTCGCAGAAATAAAGTGGATAAATAACCTGTTGTGTGTTATCTGTCGGCCATTTTGTGTTTCTGATGATGCTCTTTAATAATGCTTCTTTTGTTCAGGTTTTGTTATGTGCTTAACGACAAAAATAACTTCTGTGCACGTTGGGAATCTGTCCTTGGATTTCGCTTGGCAGTCTGCACTAAGGCAACAATCGAGGAGAAAAATCATTCAGGGAAACAAGAAACAAAAACACACTTTCCAACAGCCACACGTAAAAAAAAACACACACTGTCGTTTTTACAAGTGAGGGGATTAGTTGCCAGATATGCCACTGCTTGAGATCCTGTAACGCACCTTTAAGGAGTTTAAACTGCAGAAAAACCTGTGTTAAAATGTGCTTGTGTGTGTGCGTGTTTGTACTGCTATCTTTGTGAGGACACACACGGGTTATTAACCTTTGGAGTGAGGACTATTTTGCAGAGTGAGGACATTTAGGCCGGTTGTCCATTTGTTTTGACTGTAATGGCCTCTAGTGGTTGTTTAAAAGCTTCTCTCAAAGTTTCAGACTGGTCCTCAGAGCATTTTGAAACTGAGAGTAGGTGAATACACACACTTTTGCTCTCTATCTCCCCCTAGTGACTTTGCTGATTTATTGCAGCAGAGCAACTTCTTCTCCAGAAAATATTCATACACATTTTACTCTCTATCGCTCCTTTGTGACATTGTCAATTTATTCCACAGTAAATAGTGTGTATGTAGTGTGTGTGTGTGTGTGTGTGTGTGTGTGTGTGTGTGTGTGTGTGTGTGTGTGTGTGTGTAACACTGATCGCAGTCGTTTTGCTGGGGGATGAAGGCAATGTGGTCACCAGCATTGACCTGTCTTTCTGCAAGCCTCACAATTTATTCACCAAATAATCGACATTTTCTCCCGAAAATCTGGAAAGTTACCCACATTTTCTAATTCAGAGATTATTCAGAATTTTCTGGAATAACTGAAATGTTGCAGGTATGAAGTCCACCAACTTTCTCCCCCAGGTAAATGCAGAATTGTTGCATTTAAACACAACAATAACACATTAAAGGCTAGTATAGATCATTTTTAAACGAGCATGTGACTATTTGCTACTGGTTGTTAGCAATATGTGTCTCCTTTATCATTATAAATATCATATTCTCATTGTCTTGTACATTTAACAAGGTTTTTCTTTGTGTTTTTACAGTAAACTCTGGTCAAAACAACCCATTGGTTCTGGTATTGCCGCACAATGCGATGTTAAGGGAGACGTATGGCGACTAGTTCGTTGGTGTTTGGATCAGGGGGTTACAGGTTCAAACCCCACTGCAGTCAGCATGTCGGTGTGTCCCTGAGACACTTCACCCCAAAGTGCTCCTGTGGGGATTGTCCACAGTATTGAGTATGGAAGTCACTTTGGATAAAAGCGTCTAACAAGTATCATGTCATGTAATGTTTACCCAAATTACAATTGTTTTTTGTACAATAAAAACTATATCTAACCCCACTTAAAATGAGGAACTATTGGTAACTTAACGTGGATGTTGACTCCTGTACTTCTGGGTAATTAACCAGAACTCATCTGTCCATTGCCGTAAGAAATGCACATTGTTTTTGTCCATTTAACTTTAAAATGTTAGCAGTGGAAGAAGTAGTAACATCTTTTACTCAAGTAAAGGTAAAACTACTCTGTTACAAATAGAAATCCATTGTTTTGTACTTTTAACAACAGATTTTTCTGCATATTTTAAGGTAAATTCAGGTCAAAACAACCCATTTGAACTTGTATTGTTTCTATTTGACCCCCAATTGAATTCTGATTCTAAGTTAGGAACTATTGGTAACTTAACCTGGATGTTGACCCCTGTACTTCTAAACTCATGTCCTTTGCCCAAATACAAGTCATTTGCAGATTGTTTTTGTAGAAGTTCTAAGACATTTCACTTAATTACAAGTAAACAATTCAGTGTTTTATATATTTAACAACAGATTTGTTGTGTTTTTATGGTTAAACTCAGGTCAAAACAACCCATTGGGACTGACATTGTTTCTATAATACCCCAAGTGCAATGATATTGTGTTTCTATTCTATAGGTAACTTAACCTGGATGTTGACCCCTGTACTTCTGGGTTATTAACCCAAACTAAAAGCAGGTGTCCTTTGCAACTACTGCAAACTTTAGATGTTTGCAGTAGTGGAAGAAGTACTAAGATATTTTACTTAAATAATAGTAAAAAGACTCTGTTACAAGTAAAAATGCTTTGTTTTGTACTTTTAACAACAGATTTTTTGCGGTTTTTACTTTAAATGCAGGTCAAAACAACCCATTGGGAGTGGTATTGTTTCTATATTACCCCCAATTGACTTTGATTCTAAGTTAGGAACTATTGGTAACTTAACCTTGATGTTGACATCTGTACTTCTAGGTTATTAATCCAAACTAAAATCACGTGTCTTTTGCCGTAAGAAATGCACATTGTTTTTGTCCATTTATCTTTAAAATGTCTTATACTTAAATAATAGTAAAGATACTCTGTTACAAGTAAAACTTCCACAGATTTCTGGCGTTTTTTTTACTTTAAACTCATGTCAAAACAACCCATTTGGACCGGTTTTGTTTCTATTTTACCACCAATTTAACTCTGATTCTAAGTGAGAAACGATGGGTAACTTCCCCCCCCCCCCTCACTATTTCTCGCTCAGTAGTCTTGACGTTGGTACCCTCCGCTGCCGTCGAACGCAGCCTCGCTATTGGCCGCCGCCGCCGCCGCCCCCCCTCCTCCTCCGACGGGGCTCTCCAGGTCCTCCCCCCCCCCGAAGGAGGTGTACGGACCCCCCGCTGCGTCCTGGCTGGGGTCCGTGTATTCCTGGGAGAAAAGAGCCGAGTCGGCACCCAGTTTGTATCTCTGGAAGCCCAGGAAGCACTGACCAGCCTTGGGGGAGGAAAAAGGAGGAGGAAGGTTGAAAAAAGATGGAGGATAATGGTAGCGGAGAGTGTTAGAGCAGAAGGAAAGAGAGAAGGGGGGGGGGGGGAGAAAAAGAAGGAAACATTGATTAGTCGAAGTGAAAAGCTGGTGATTAGTTTTAGCGAGATATTCAGTCAGAGAGTTAGTTCTACAAGAAGCAGAAAGGCCGGTGTGAAGAACTATAAGATATAAGATATGTAAGAGATATATAAGATGGACCTTTATTAATCCATGTGGGGAAATTCAGTAGTTTCAGCAGTAACTGAACCTGGGAATGAGTCCACATTTTAGCATTTCCTGTCCCCTGGAATTCAATGGTTTACTGAATGTGTTTTTCGTTGTTATCCTGAAATATAACGGTGGTTAACACAAGCTCAAGAGATTGTAGTTCTACGATATGAAACACGTCAGTAAATACCCCGCTGAAGAATACAACAATGGAAGATGCTGACAAGTGTCTTCAGTCTTTCTTTTGTCTTTCAACATAGTGTATGGAGGAGGAAGGGTGAATAAAGATGGAGGATGATGGTAGCGGAGAGTGTAGTTTTAGCGACATAATCAGTCAGAGTTTGTTGTACAGGAAGCAGAAAGGACAGTGAACCTGGGAATGAGTCAGCATGAAGTCAATAGTTTTCTGAATGTGTTTTTGGTTGTCATCCTGAAATCAGGTCAGTAAATACCCCACTAGTGGATTTAAAGATGGCGGTTTCAACAAATGTCTAAATAAGACGACTAAACGATGGAAGGATTTATTAAGGTTTAGTTTACCGAGTGTCTCGGGTCCTTTAGATCTAACGTGGTTCACTTTAACTTTTCAGTCTGTCTTTCAACATCTTGTCCAGCTGGTTGGTTGCATAATATTAAAGTCAGTAATTGTCTGATATAAGAACAAAGGGAAAACCGTCAAACAAATCTGATTGTTATTGGTTATTGTGGAATTTGGTATAATAACTTATAACTTAATAACCCAATTAAAATTAGAACAGTGCATATGCTTCAAAGTCATTAAAAACTCAAATGTCAAATGTCTTAAAACGGTCTACTTTATGGGAAAGCATGGATGTGCAAATACGGAATACTTTGATACAACAAATAGTAAAATGTAGGGACTATTTTGATGTTTTAGGAAATTACACTTCTGGACTTTTGAGTTAGAAAATACTGATAACACCTTATGTGCAATATGCGGCAGCAGCTGGTAACTTTGGCTAGCCTAGCTTAGCATAAAGACTGTGAACAGTGGAATCAGTGAATATGGAGTCAGGAGAATGCAGAGAAAATCTTTTGAATGTAACTTTATGAAAAAGCAGAAAAAATACAAAACCTTTTACAGCATCAAGCAAAGCGCTGGGTTACGTTTTAATCAGAGTTGTTGTGTATAAAAACCAACCCTAATAAATCCTACGTTACAAATAAAAAGCAAAGCATCAGTCACTCTGTAAACCCTGGACACAAACACACACTGGCAAACTTTGAATATGAAGTAAAAACGTTTTGTTTACATGCTTTCTTCTAAATCGTTTGACTACTTTAGCTCTCAATTCTTTTTGGTGAGATGCAATTTAAAAACTCACGGATCTCCAAAAGAGATTAAAGGAATTCAAGACGGTGTTTAACGCTAGAAAATCTCAGCATTTGGCAAAAAAAGGTGTTGAGTCATCGTGACGAGTGATCAACCCACCTGCACAACATTACAATCAGGAAAACAATATTTAACCAAAAACAACAACAATGACCCGACAACTGGTGCTCACACTTCTGGATTGTCATGTAAGCGTGTGTGTGTGTGTGTGTGTGTGTGTGTGTGTGTGTGTGTGTGTGTGTGTGTGTGTGTGTGTGTGTGTGTGTGTGTGTGTGTGAGAGAGACAGAATCAGACAAGGGGCTGATGGGGCTGGGGGGGGAACAGCTTGGTGTATTCCTCTTCAAACGACACATTCTTTAACTTCTCCATAGAGAAGAGAGCCTGAGCGCCCTGTGGGAATAAAGGCTCATGAGTTTACATGTACACACATCCAAAGAAGATGGAGAAAATGAGTCAAAACCTCTGCATTTTCAAGAGCTAATTGAGGAAGAGTTCAAAGTTGAAAGGAAGTTCAGTGGGGCTGCAACTCATGGTCGTCTCCATCATTGATTAACTGTGAATCTTTGCAACTAGCCAATTAACCAATTAATCTATACAAATTGCTTTGTGTGCTAGAATTATTGTCTTGCATCCAAAAATATGTGCAGATTAGCATTCCTTTATCATTTTTATTCTATTAGATATTTGTGTAATAAACGTCATAATTAGCAGATGAGTTATTGGCCAAATAAGAGTGACTCTTTGACCAACTTTTAATCATTTCATCCTTAAGTCCAAGTGTAAGTTTCTGCCTAAATGTAATTTGAACACAATCACACGCATTAAAAAACTCGCCAAAAAAATATCCATCAAGTCCTACACATTTCCAAAAACTCATCAAAGAGGAATTAAAAGGGTGTTTTATAGGTCATTTATAACTTTAAAATTGTGAATAAGAAGAACCGTCTTGTTTTGTCTCCTCCAACCAATCAAGTTCCATTTAACATCCATGTCTTTCCAAAATGTTTTATTCTATTGGATCATTGGAAAACAATCGTCATAATTAGCGTATGAGTTCTTGAGTTTGGTCCAAATACGAGGGACCTTTGATCGCCACATTTTGATAATGCTATCTTAAAGTCCAAGTGGAAGTTTGTGTATGAATTGAATTCAAACTGAATTATAGAAACGCACATGTCACTATTAGATATTTGTGCAAAATTGTCGCGATTAACCTAAGAGCTCTTGAGTTTTGGCCAAATACGAGGGTCCTTTGAATTTAGATTGAATCAAAGAAACAACACGCGGATCCAAACAGTGACGTTGTCGTCACTGTTTGGATCCGCGTGTTGTTAGAAGATGTGAGAAAACTTTCAAAAGATAATAAAGGAGGAATTAAATTCTTGACCCCCAGGTTTCTAATCAGTTCCTCCTAAGTGGATGTTTTTTCCTAAATTAAAGAAATGTCCTCAAGAGACATTGTGTTCACGATAATCGATGGAAAGAAATCCAGAGAACATGATTTTCATCCCAGTTTCCTAAAGTTGTGTCTGTCAAATAACGCACATACGTATATATATACTTTATCATGGTATAAAACAGAGAAGAAGGAAGTCTCCATATATGAGTGTCTGTAAAAATATATTTTCGGCATTTTTTCAGGACAAACTGAAAATCAGATGGCCATTATCTTTGTAATTGTTGCAGATCAATCAATCAATCAATCAATCAATCAATCAATCAATCAATCAATCAATCAATCAATGTTTATTTATATAGCCCAATATCACAAATGTTACATTTGTCTCAGTGGTCTTCACAGTTTGGACAGTCAGATCTAGCTTTCTGGTTTGCTATGCCCTCCATCTCCACCAGGGGGCAGCTGTTGTGTTGTGTCCGCTGAGATGTGTGTGGGCTCTTCTACCCAGGAGAAGATGGAGTACACTTGCGTTTACGATAATGGACAGACAAACTGAAGACATATTGTCCACCATGTCCGTCAGTCTTTAACCGCAAGATATTCCTTTTATTATGATATAAAACAGAGAAAGGCAGGAAATCCCCATAGTTGAGAGGCTGCATTTCTACATGCAAAATGTCCTTTTGACCAATGATCAAATAGTTGGTCACTGTTGGGAAAACCCTGAATGTCCTCTTCCAACATGAGAGTAACTTGATAACAAAGGCATCCCAACTGTAGCTGTGTGCATGACAGGATGTCTGATGACCCAGAAGAGCATCAGGACTGCTTGAGGCAGATGATAGCTATGTGATTAACATGAGGACTCAGCCTCTATGGAGAGAGACATCAAGCATGCTCATTTCTGACGTGGAGCTAATCTGAAGTAAACATTGAATACTGCTTTCTATTCTTCCATCTTGTGACTGTGTAACTCCCTCTCTTGGATATCAGCATGTGAAGGACACTGCTCAGGAACTACTTGATGCTCTGTATGTGATGACTCCTTCCATTCTGGAGAGGATCACAGATACATGGACCCTGGGGTTGAAGCTCAAGCCGGGGACCAGGGAGATCATTCTAACAGTCACTATTTCTCAGTTTCTCTAGTTGTCAGTGACTTGTTATACCCTCCATCTCCACCAGGGGGCAGCTGTTGTGTTGTGTTATACCAGATATGTGTGTGGCTCTTACCCAGGTGAAGATGGAGAAGAAGGAGAAGGTGATGGCGGCCCGGGCGGCGTCGCCCCCCTCCCTCAGAGGGTTTTCCTCGTGATTGGTCACCTGCCACTGATTGGCCAAGAAACAGAAACCCACGAACCACATGAAGGACCAGAACGCTGCAAAGAGAGAGAAAAACACAAAGAAAGTGTTAGAATAATGATTGAAATACAACAAACACCACCTGAAGTATTACATTTTGTCTCAACCTACTTGGCGTTAAATAAATATCACAAAGAAACATTTTGATTATTTATTCTGATGCTTTTTATCCACAGCAACTTACAATAAGTGCAATCAACCACGAGGAAACAGACCCAGAAGAGTGAGCAACCTGAAAGTACATTAGCTTCCTCGTTGTTATGCTGATGATATACACTTCTCTAGATCTTTAGTTGGTAGTGTGACATTTTTCGGATGCTTTAGGACTCATTCCTGCAGCTCTCTGTTTGTTCAGAAGTGTTCAGTGATACATGTGTGAAAGGAATATTAAACTGTCAGAGAAACTAGTCTTAAACACATCATAGCACAGAGACAGCTCTGGTTAAAGTCACAAATGACATTCTAATAGCCTCAGACAAGACACTTGTCTATATTCTTGTCTTGCTCAATCTCAGTGCTGCATTTGATACCATCGACCATGATATCCTATTGCAAAGACTAGAGCACTTAGTTGGCATACAGGGAACTGCTTTAGGCTGGTTTAGGTCCTATCTATCTGAACGCTCTCAGTTTGTACGTGTTAACGATGAATCTTCCACGCAAACCAAAGTTAGCCATGGAGTGCCACAGGGCTCAGTGCTCGGACCTATTTTGTTCACATTATATATGCTTCCGTTAGGCAATATTATAAGGAATCATTCTGTAAACTTCCATTGTTATGCGGATGATACTCAACTATATTTATCAATCAAGCCTGATGAAATTAATCATCTAAATAAAATTCAAGACTGCCTTAAGGACTTAAAAACGTGGATGACCTTACACTTTTTGATGTTAAACACGACCAAAACTGAAGTTATTGTACTCGGCCCGAATAATCTACGAAACAAATTATCTAAAGATATACTAACTATGGATGGCATTAATTTGGCCTCCAGTGAGACTGTAAGGAATCTTGGTGTTATATTTGATCAGGATTTATCCTTTAACGCCCACATAAAATCAATTTCAAGGACCGCCTACTTCCATCTACGTAACATTGCAAACATCAGGCATATCTTGCCTCAAAACGATGCAGAGAAACTAGTCCATGCATTTGTTACTTCTAGGCTGGATTATTGTAACTCTTTATTATCAGGGAGTACCAAGAAGTCAGTCAAGTCGCTTCAGCTGATTCAAAATGCTGCGGCTCGTGTACTAACCAGAGTTAGGAAAAGGGACCACATTACTCCTGTTCTGGCTGCCTTACACTGGCTCCCTATAGAACACAGGATAGAATTTAAAATTCTTCTTCTCGCCTACAAAGCCCTTAATGGGCAGGCGCCATCTTACCTTAAAGAACTCATTATACCCTACTGTCCTACTAGGGCATTGCGTTCCAAGAATGCAGGGTTGTTGGTTGTTCCTAGAGTCTCTAAAAGTACAATGGGAGCCAGAGCCTTTTCTTATCAAGCTTTGTGGAATCAGCTTCCAGTTTGTGTTCGGGCGGCAGACACCCTATCCGTTTTTAAGAGTGCGCTTAAGACCTTCCTTTTTGATAAAGCTTATAGTTAGGGCTGATTAGATTCAGCCCCTAGTTTTGCTGATATAGGCTTAGTTTGTCGGGGGACATCTTACTTCTTCCTTCTCTCTGTCTGTACCTGTGTCCTCTCATGTTCCCATTAACCCAGCTTCCCCAAATGTCTTTCTTTTTGGTGTCTATATACGCTGGGATCCGGAGTCGTGGATGATCCTGGATCGCGAGCCCTGGATCGCGATTCGTGGCTGTGGTCCTGGATCATCGGTCCTGATGGATATCCTCGTGGATTCATCTTCCTATTATACACACATGCATTTCCAAACATTTGGACTACCTATGTTGCAAATGTATTATCTTTTCAATTTACACACGGCATCTATTGCACGTCTGTCCGTCCTGGGAGAGGGATCCCTCCTCTGTTGCTCTCCCTGAGGTTTCTCCCATTTTTCCCTTTAAACTGTGGGTTTTCTTCGGAAGTTTTTCCTTGTACGATGTGAGGGTCTAAGGACAGAGGGTCTGAGGACAGAGGGTCTAAGGACAGAGGGTCTGAGGACAGAGGGTGTCGTATTGTCATACTGATATTCTGTACACACTGTGAAGACCACTGAGATAAATGTAACACTTGTGATATTGGGCTATATAAATAAACATTGATTGATTGATTGATTGATTGATTGATTGATTGATTGATTAAAACTAGGGATGCACGATAATTATCTATATATATTAGGAATTATGACGTCATCCCGATAAACCCGATAACAGTATTAATAGCCCCGATAATATACAATATATTTTTTGGGTACAAAAAAAGAAAAAAGTCCTGCGGTGTGGGTGGATTGGGATGAGGGGCGCTTGTTTTTCACTCGGCTCCTCCCGTTTTGCCAGTACTGTGGTATTAGTGGTTTAGGAAGATACCTAATACTTCAAACCTGATCAGTCACCTGAAACATCGCTTACATGTTGAACACAAATACCTGTACTTTCTACTTCTTATATGTTGAACACAAATACCTGTACTTTCTACTTCTTACATTTTGAACCCAAATACCTGTACTTTCTACTTCTTACATGATGAACTCAAATACCTGTACTTTCTACTTCTTACATTTTGAACCCAAATACCTGAACTTTCTACTTCTCACATGTTGAACCCAAATACCTGTACTTTCTACTTCTTACATGTTGAACACAAATACCTGTACTTTCTACTTCTTATATGTTGAACACAAATACCTGTACTTTCTACTTCTTACATTTTGAACCCAAATACCTGTACTTTCTACTTCTTACATGATGAACTCAAATACCTGTACTTTCTACTTCTTACATTTTGAACCCAAATACCTGTACTTTCTACTTCTCACATGTTGAACCCAAATACCTGTACTTTCTACTTCTTATATGTTGAACACAAATACCTGTACTTTCTACTTCTTACATTTTGAACCCAAATACCTGTACTTTCTACTTCTTACATGATGAACTCAAATACCTGTACTTTCTACTTATTACATGTTGAACTCAAATACCTGTACTTTCTACTTCTTACTGTACATGTTGAACTCAAATACCTGTACTTTCTACATCTTACATGTTGAACTCAAATACCTGTACTTTCTACATCTTACATGTTGAACACAAATACCTGTACTTTCTACTTCTTACATGTTGAACTCAAATACCTGTACTTTCTACTTCTTACATGTTGAACTCAAATACCTGTACTTTCTACTTCTCACATGTTGAACTCCAATACCTGTACTTTCTACTTCTTACATGTTGAACTCAAATACCTGTACTTTCTACTTCTTACATGTTGAACTCAAATACCTGTACTTTCTACTTCTTACATGTTGAACTCAAATACCTGTACTTTCTACTTCTTACATGTTGAACACAAATACCTGTACTTTCTACTTCTTACATGTTGAACTCAAATACCTGTACTTTCTACTTCTCACATGTTGAACTCAAATACCTGTACTTTCTACTTCTCACATGTTGAACACAAATACCTGTACTTTCTACTTCTTACATGTTGAACTCAAATACCTGTACTTTCTACTTCTTACATGTTGAACTCAAATACCTGTACTTTCTACTTCTTACATGTTGAACTCAAATACCTGTACTTTCTACTTCTTACATGTTGAACTCAAATACCTGAACTTTCTACTTCTCTCATTTTCCAAACAGCTGGTTCCTTTAGTCTGAATGTGTGTTTGGTGCGTGGTCATTATTCTTTAGAGTCACTGCGTGCCTATTGGTTGGAACACGATCCGTGTATCCATCACTTCCTGGTCTTCTCTAAAGAAGAGGGACCAATGGAAACGTTGTCATGTTGCCGTTGTTCAGCATGGAAACATTCATTAGCTAACAATGACATTATTGTTCTATTAATATAAAGGGAGGTCAGGTACTCTTTAAAGCAGCTGCTAGCTATGGGTACTTTTTACTGAAGCACACTTCAAAGCCTCTTTAATTTGACTTGAGTAAAGAAGTTTAGGCAGTACTTCTACTTTCACCAGAGTATTTTTATACATGAGTATCTGTACTTCTACTTGAGTAAAGGATGTGTGAACTTTTGCCATCTCTGTTTGCAATGCATCCACCCTCATTCTCAAGCCATAAGGTGCAGCCTGGTCCTTCCTTTACCTGACAGCCCGATGTCGGCCAGCACGGCCTTCTTGCGGTCCTTCACGCTGCTGATCTGGGGGAAGTAGACGTCCAGAGCGAGGAAGGCGAGGCAGCAGAGGAAGGCCATGGAGCCCATGAAGACGCCATAGTTACAGGCGTTCTGGTTCTTGTTGAAGATGCAGAACTCCTCCGCCGTGTCGGGCCGGTTGATGTAGCCCTCGTTGGCGATGCATCCGAAGATCACGATGGAGAAGACCTGCAAACGAGAAGAGGCGGGAGCGTTAGAGAGGAAGTGAAGTTCTAACGTCAGTGATTCGAGATTTCAACTCTAACAAAGACCAGTTGAAAAAATGACAAAATGCTGACAAAGATTATACAAATTAACTTCAACTTTATTAACATCTTAAAGAGAATACAAATTGTTTTAAACTGTTAAGGACATACCCGTTACCCAGGCGCCAAGATGACATCATTAGATTTAGAGTGAAAATTAAAAACAACAAAGAAAAGCTACGAATTCCAAACAAATACAAATAGAAAGTTGCACTATCATTTGCTGTAATACTCATCGACTTATCATCAAGTACTCAGATATTGTACTTGAGTAAAAGTAGAAGTACTCAGGTCTTGTACTTGAGTAAAAGTAAAAGTACTCAGATCTTGTTCTTGAGTAAAAGTAGAAGTACTCAGATCTTGTACTTGAGTAAAAGTAGAAGTACTCAGGTCTTGTACTTGAGTAAAAGTAGAAGTACTCAGATCTTGTTCTTGAGTAAAAGTAGAAGTACTCAGATCTTGTACTTGAGTAAAAGTAGAAGTACTCAGATCTTGTTCTTGAGTAAAAGTAGAAGTACTCAGATCGTGTACTTGAGTAAAAGTAGAAGTACTCAGATCTTGTACTTGAGTAAAAGTAGAAGTACTCAGATATTGTACTTGAGTAAAAGTAGAAGTCCTCAGATCTTGTACTTGAGTACAAGTAGAAGTACTCAGATCTTGTACTTGAGTAAAAGTAGAAGTACCAGAGTGTAGGAATACTCTGTTACAGTAACAGTCCTGCATTCAAAATGTTCCTCAAGTGAAAGTAGAAAGTATTCTCATCTAAATATAGTGAAAGACAGTAAAAGTAGTCGTTGTGCAGATTGGTCCATTTCAGAATAATATATCTGATATGTTTTATAATGATTGATCATGAAAGTGTTCTCAAAGCTGGTGAAGGAGCAGCTAGTCTGAAGTACTTTGTAGACTGCAGGGTAGCTGGTGAAGGTGCAGCTAGTCTGAAGTACTTTGTAGACTGCAGGGTAGCTGGTGAAGGTGCAGCTAGTCTGAAGTACTTTGTAGACTGCAGGGTAGCTGGTGAAGGAGCAGCTAGTCTGAAGTACTTTGTAGACTGCAGGGTAGCTGGTGAAGGTGCAGCTAGTCTGAAGTACTTTGTAGACTGCAGGGTAGCTGGTGAAGGTGCAGCTAGTCTGAAGTACTTTGTAGACTGCAGGGTAGCTGGTGAAGGTGCAGCTAGTCTGAAGTACTTTGTAGACTGCAGGGTAGCTGGTGAAGGTGCAGCTAGTCTGAAGTACTTTGTAGACTGCAGGGTAGCTGGTGAAGGTGCAGCTAGTCTGAAGTACTTTGTAGACTGCAGGGTAGCTGGTGAAGGTGCAGCTAGTCTGAAGTACTTTGTAGACTGCAGGGTAGCTGGTGAAGGTGCAGCTAGTCTGAAGTACTTTGTAGACTGCAGGGTAGCTGGTGAAGGTGCAGCTAGTCTGAAGTACTTTGTAGACTGCAGGGTAGCTGGTGAAGGTGCAGCTAGTCTGAAGTACTTTGTAGACTGCAGGGTAGCTGGTGAAGGTGCAGCTAGTCTGAAGTACTTTGTAGACTGCAGGGTAGCTGGTGAAGGTGCAGCTAGTCTGAAGTACTTTGTAGACTGCAGGGTAGCTGGTGAAGGAGCAGCTAGTCTGAAGTACTTTGTAGACTGCAGGGTAGCTGGTGAAGGTGCAGCTAGTCTGAAGTACTTTGTAGACTGCAGGGTAGCTGGTGAAGGTGCAGCTAGTCTGAAGTACTTTGTAGACTGCAGGGGAGCTGGTGAAGGTGCAGCTAGTCTGAAGTACTTTGTAGACTGCAGGGTAGCTGGTGAAGGTGCAGCTAGTCTGAAGTACTTTGTAGACTGCAGGGTAGCTGGTGAAGGTGCAGCTAGTCTGAAGTACTTTGTAGACTGCAGGGTAGCTGGTGAAGGTGCAGCTAGTCTGAAGTACTTTGTAGACTGCAGGGTAGCTGGTGAAGGTGCAGCTAGTCTGAAGTACTTTGTAGACTGCAGGGTAGCTGGTGAAGGTGCAGCTAGTCTGAAGTACTTTGTAGACTGCAGGGTAGCTGGTGAAGGTGCAGCTAGTCTGAAGTACTTTGTAGACTGCAGGGTAGCTGGTGAAGGTGCAGCTAGTCTGAAGTACTTTGTAGACTGCAGGGTAGCTGGTGAAGGTGCAGCTAGTCTGAAGTACTTTGTAGACTGCAGGGTAGCTGGTGGATTCACTCCAGGTGGAACTAAAGTCTGATTCAACACTTGGTTATATTTCACATCATTCATCTGAGAAGTAACTAGAGGGATTAAATACATGTAGTGGAGGAAAAGTACACCATGTACCTCTGAATTGTAGTGGAGTAAAGTACAGTAGCATAAAATGGAAATGCTCAAGTAAATTACAAGTACCTCAATATTGTACTTGAGTAAATGTATGTGGAATTCCTCTTATGAAAAAGCATCCTTACAGTATTAGCTTAGTTTAGTATGTATTTGTGTTGTGACCACACTTAATGATGTGATGTGTGTGTGTGGTAACATAATAACCTGAACTCTGCAGATGTTTTGTAATACTTCATAAAAGCCCTTTACAGCCTCAAAGAGCTGCTGTCGTCAGAGTTTATACTTAGAGCGAGCGGGTCATTTACGAACAAGGAAACACTGTCATCCCATAATGTCACGCCAACCCTGCGGGAGAGTCGCCAGTGACGAGTCTTTTTCAAACAGATTCACTCAATGCGCCTCGGGGCTTTCTCCTACGATACGGAAACAAGCTGTGCTATTCTACAAGGAAGTCCGGCAGCTTCTCAACACACGATGATACGAAGATTAATGCATACATAATGTGGACGTACACATACGCTACATCCAATTTAGAAAATACAAAATCTAAAGATGAACATACATTTTTAAATCCAGATTTACTGCAAATAAATGTCTTGTTTTCTTTCTTCCATACCTTTTATGACATATCATGCACATTTTCAAGGGTATATCAGTATGTAGTGTCTCTACTTTAAAGAGTCCTCTCCTGCTGATGTTCAGGTGTATATCAGTATGTAGTGTCTCTACTTTAAAGAGTCCTCTCCTGCTGATGTTCAGGTGTATATCAGTATGTAGTTTCTCTATTTTAAAGAGTCCTCTCCTGCTGATGTTCAGGTGTATATCAGTATGTAGTGTCTCTACTTTAAAGAGTTCTCTCTTGCTGATGTTCAGGTGTATATCAGTATGTAGTGTCTCTACTTTAAAGAGTCCTCTCCTGCTGATGTTCAGGTGTATATCAGTATGTAGTGTCTCTACTTTAAAGAGTCCTCTCCTGCTGATGTTCAGGTGTATATCAGTATGTAGTGCCTCTACTTTAAAGAGTCCTCTCCTGCTGATGTTCAGGTGTATATCAGTATGTAGTGTCTCTCCTTTAAAGAGTCCTCTCCTGCTGATGTTCAGGTGTATATCAGTATGTAGTGTCTCTACTTTAAAGAGTCCTCTCCTGCTGATGTTCAGGTGTATATCAGTATGTAGTGTCTGTACTTTAAAGAGTCCTCTCCTGCTGATGTTCAGGTGTATATCAGCATGTAGTGCCTCTTCTTTAAAGAGTCCTCTCCTGCTGATGTTCAGGTGTATATCAGTATGTAGTGTCTCTACTTTAAAGAGTCCTCTCCTGCTGATGTTCAGGTGTACATCAGTATGTAGTGTCTCTACTTTAAAGAGTCCTCTCCTGCACATTTTCAAGTGTATATCAGTATGTAGTGTCTCTACTTTAAAGAGTCCTCTCCTGCTGATGTTCAGGTGTATATCAGTATGTAGTGTCTCTACTTTAAAGAGTCCTCTCCTGCTGATGTTCAGGTGTATATCAGTATGTAGTGTCTCTACTTTAAAGAGTCCTCTCCTGCTGATGTTCAGGTGTATATCAGTGTGTAGTGTCTCTACTTTAAAGAGTCCTCTCCTGCTGATGTTCAGGTGTATATCAGTATGTAGTGCCTCTACTTTAAAGAGTCCTCTCCTGCTGATGTTCAGGTGTATATCAGTATGTAGTGTCTCTACTTTAAAGAGTCCTCTCCTGCTGATGTTCAGGTGTATATCAGTATGTAGTGTCTCTCCTTTAAAGAGTCCTCTCCTGCTGATGTTCAGGTGTATATCAGTATGTAGTGTCTCTACTTTAAAGAGTCCTCTCCTGCTGATGTTCAGGTGTATATCAGTATGTAGTGTCTGTACTTTAAAGAGTCCTCTCCTGCTGATGTTCAGGTGTATATCAGCATGTAGTGCCTCTTCTTTAAAGAGTCCTCTCCTGCTGATGTTCAGGTGTATATCAGTATGTAGTGTCTCTACTTTAAAGAGTCCTCTCCTGCTGATGTTCAGGTGTACATCAGTATGTAGTGTCTCTACTTTAAAGAGTCCTCTCCTGCACATTTTCAAGTGTATATCAGTATGTAGTGTCTCTACTTTAAAGAGTCCTCTCCTGCTGATGTTCAGGTGTATATCAGTATGTAGTGTCTCTACTTTAAAGAGTCCTCTCCTGCTGATGTTCAGGTGTATATCAGTATGTAGTGTCTCTACTTTAAAGAGTCCTCTCCTGCTGATGTTCAGGTGTATATCAGTGTGTAGTGTCTCTACTTTAAAGAGTCCTCTCCTGCTGATGTTCAGGTGTATATCAGTATGTAGTGCCTCTACTTTAAAGAGTCCTCTCCTGCTGATGTTCAGGTGTATATCAGTATGTAGTGTCTCTACTTTAAAGAGTCCTCTCCTGCTGATGTTCAGGTGTATATCAGTATGTAGTGTCTCTCCTTTAAAGAGTCCTCTCCTGCTGATGTTCAGGTGTATATCAGTATGTAGTGTCTCTACTTTAAAGAGTCCTCTCCTGCTGATGTTCAGGTGTATATCAGTATGTAGTGCCTCTACTTTAAAGAGTCCTCTCCTGCTGATGTTCAGGTGTATATCAGTATGTAGTGTCTCTCCTTTAAAGAGTCCTCTCCTGCTGATGTTCAGGTGTATATCAGTATGTAGTGTCTCTACTTTAAAGAGTCCTCTCCTGCTGATGTTCAGGTGTACATCAGTATGTAGTGTCTCTACTTTAAAGAGTCCTCTCCTGCTGATGTTCAGGTGTATATCAGTATGTAGTGTCTCTACTTTAAAGAGTCCTCTCCTGCTGATGTTCAGGTGTATATCAGTATGTAGTGTCTCTACTTTAAAGAGTCCTCTCCTGCTGATGTTCAGGTGTATATCAGTATGTAGTGCCTCTACTTTAAAGAGTCCTCTCCTGCTGATGTTCAGGTGTATATCAGTATGTAGTGTCTCTCCTTTAAAGAGTCCTCTCCTGCTGATGTTCAGGTGTATATCAGTATGTAGTGTCTCTACTTTAAAGAGTCCTCTCCTGCTGATGTTCAGGTGTATATCAGTATGTAGTGTCTGTACTTTAAAGAGTCCTCTCCTGCTGATGTTCAGGTGTATATCAGCATGTAGTGTCTCTTCTTTAAAGAGTCCTCTCCTGCTGATGTTCAGGTGTATATCAGTATGTAGTGTCTCTACTTTAAAGAGTCCTCTCCTGCTGATGTTCAGGTGTATATCAGTATGTAGTGCCTCTACTTTAAAGAGTCCTCTCCTGCTGATGTTCAGGTGTATATCAGTATGTAGTGTCTCTCCTTTAAAGAGTCCTCTCCTGCTGATGTTCAGGTGTATATCAGTATGTAGTGTCTCTACTTTAAAGAGTCCTCTCCTGCTGATGTTCAGGTGTACATCAGTATGTAGTGTCTCTACTTTAAAGAGTCCTCTCCTGCTGATGTTCAGGTGTATATCAGTATGTAGTGTCTCTACTTTAAAGAGTCCTCTCCTGCTGATGTTCAGGTGTACATCAGTATGTAGTGTCTCTACTTTAAAGAGTCCTCTCCTGCTGATGTTCAGGTGTATATCAGTATATAGTGTCTGTACTTTAAAGAGTCCTCTCCTGCTGATGTTCAGGTGTATATCAGCATCTAGTGTCTCTTCTTTAAAGAGTCCTCTCCTGCTGATGGTCAGGTGCATATCAGCATGTAGTGTCTCTACTTTAAAGAGTCCTCTCCTGCTGATGTTCAGGTGCATATCAGTATGTAGTGTCTCTACTTTAAAGAGTCCTCTCCTGCTGATGTTCAGGTGTATATCAGTATGTAGTGTCTCTACTTTAAAGAGTCCTCTCCTGCTGATGTTCAGGTGTATATCAGTATGTAGTGTCTCTACTTTAAAGAGTCCTCTCCTGCTGATGTTCAGGTGTATATCAGTATGTAGTGTCTCTACTTTAAAGAGTCCTCTCCTGCTGATGTTCAGGTGTATATCAGTATGTAGTGTCTCTACTTTAAAGAGTCCTCTCCTGCTGATGTTCAGGTGTATATCAGTATGTGGTGTCTCTACTTTAAAGAGTCCTCTCCTGCTGATGTTCAGGTGTATATCAGTATGTAGTGTCTCTACTTTAAAGAGTCCTCTCCTGCTGATGTTCAGGTGTATATCAGTATGTAGTGTCTCTACTTTAAAGAGTCCTCTCCTGCTGATGTTCAGGTGTATATCAGTATGTAGTGTCTCTACTTTAAAGAGTCCTCTCCTGCTGATGTTCAGGTGTATATCAGTATGTAGTGTCTCTACTTTAAAGAGTCCTCTCCTGCTGATGTTCAGGTGTATATCAGTATGTAGTGTCTCTACTTTAAAGAGTCCTCTCCTGCTGATGTTCAGGTGTATATCAGTATGTAGTGTCTCTACTTTAAAGAGTCCTCACCTGCTGATGTTCAGGTGTATATCAGTATGTAGTGTCTCTACTTTAAAGAGTCCTCTCCAGCTGATGTTCAGGTGTATATCAGTATGTAGTGTCTCTACTTTAAAGAGTCCTCTCCTGCTGATGTTCAGGTGTATATCAGTATGTGGTGTCTCTACTTTAAAGAGTCCTCTCCTGCTGATGTTCAGGTGTATATCAGTATGTAGTGTCTCTACTTTAAAGAGTCCTCTCCTGCTGATGTTCAGGTGTATATCAGTATGTAGTGTCTCTACTTTAAAGAGTCCTCACCTGCTGATGTTCAGGTGTATATCAGTATGTAGTGTCTCTACTTTAAAGAGTCCTCTCCAGCTGATGTTCAGGTGTATATCAGTATGTAGTGTCTCTACTTTAAAGAGTCCTCTCCTGCTGATGTTCAGGTGTATATCAGTATGTAGTGTCTCTACTTTAAAGAGTCCTCTCCTGCTGATGATCAGGTGTATATCAGTATGTAGTGTCTCTACTTTAAAGAGTCCTCTCCTGCTGATGATCAGGTGTATATCAGTATGTAGTGTCTCTACTTTAAAGAGTCCTCACCTGCCTTTATTCATTTCAATTGTAAAAAAGCTGACAGATATTGCTGTTTACCATAGAAAGAGGAACACAGACAAACTTTTCCACCAGAATCTTTAAAAAGTGAAATTGCACTAATATATATATTAATATCTAACTGTCTCTTTTGAACTTGTTTCCTTTCTTGCCAAGAGTTATGAGAGACAATGAAAACCACTTTTTGTTTGTTCAACATAACGCCACTAGCGTTTCTCTCCAAGCTTTGAACATTAATACTCAAAGACATGTGTTTCTTTGAGCCAGTGGCTTTGGTGGTCAGTTCCCTGATGGAGGACACGGCGTGACTCTCATATGACATCCTGTTGGAGAGTCGATTCAAAGAAGAGGCGTGCTTCACACTTCTCTGCACTCCTCTCTGTAATGAAAGGCAGCGTGTTGTCTCCGTTCCACACTGAGGAGCATACGCATAGGACACGATTAGCTATATCCAAGAGTAGCTACATCAGTTGTGTTTGGGAGCCTTGGAAAGTCATGAGTTCAAGTCCAAGACTGGATGAAGCACGGATGACGGACTGGCCCTGCTGAGGTGCATTAAGCGAGGCAGAGGAGTCCATGGGGGGGGGGGGGGGCTCAGCACCGTGTGAGGAAGGCTAATGTATACGATGCTAAGCTAACAGGGTAACTTAGTATTACTTATTGAAATCTGTTATGAGTGTCTGAATGGGACTATGCTGAACATCATCACGACGGACATTAGCCGCCTTTAGCTTAGCGGTGCAGGTGGTGACGTGTTAGCTCCCCGTGCTGGTTGTGACTGAATTCAAAACATATTTGCCGCTATGACGCTAACTCCTTGAGTCCACGCGTTATCTGCTTCAACATGCATTTGATGACTAAGACACCAACTCTTCAGCTTTAGACGCTTGGGTGGAATGTTCCTCCTTCATGAAATCACACCGCACCTTTAGTCGAGGGCTACGACAGAAATAAGACATCCGTGCCCCGCTGTAGGAACACCATCTCACTTTGAAGTGAACACATGCAATTAGGATGCTTTGGGACGGGGGACTCCGAAAGGGCAACGATTAAAGAAAGATGTATTTGGAATACTCTGTAAGTGTCCTTTCTTCTGTCCTCTCTTTATTCTCGTCCCCTCTCCTGTCTGTTGCCTCGAGGCGTGGAGACACAACGGGCTACAAAATGGAGTCAATAAGCGAGGCAGGTTACTAAGATACCATCTAATCCGTCCCTCCTCTGCTCAGCGTCAGTGTGTGTGAGGACACACACACTGACGCTGTGTGTGAGGACACACACAGCGTCAGTGTGTGTGTCCTCACACACAGCGTCAGTGTGTGTGAGGACACACACAGCGTCAGTGTTCCTCCCTGCAGAGCGGAGCAGCATCCACGTGTTAGCATACACTGTTCCTCAGCTGATCAGACCTGAGGAACAAACCTCCAGGGAGACGCTTCAGTCTGCAGGAAGACAAGGAGAGAGTGTGTGTGTGTGTGTGTGTGTGTGTGTGTGTGTGTGTGTGTGTGTGTGTGTGTGTGTGTGTGTGTGGTGTGTGTGTGTGTGTGTGTATGTGTGTGTATGACAGCCTGACACTAAGGGGGGGGGGTGTCAGACATGATGGGGATTACAGCGCTGTTATTCTATTACACTCTCTATGCCTTGATCTGGATCAATAAAGGCACTGACTGCCAGACACCCTTAACCTTAACCCTTAACCCTGACCCTTAACCCTAGCCCTTTATTAAGTGGTTTTAAAACATGAATATATCAGTAAAGGCACTGGCTGCCGAACAGAGGTGTGCAGAATATTCAGAGGAACGTGCTGTGAGCCCTCGCTGGGTTAGAAGTCCATTTGTCAATTTCAATCAAGTGTATGTGGCTCTGCAGCCGTACACTTTGCAGTCTGCGTTCACCTGAAGGACTCTCTGCAGACTGTGGCTCTGCAGCCGTACACTTTGCAGTCTGCGTTCACCTGAAGGACTCTCTGCAGACTGTGGCTCTGCAGCCGTACACTTTGCAGTCTGCGTTCACCTGAAGGACTCTCTGCAGACTGTGGCTCTGCAGCCGTACACTTTGCAGTCTGCGTTCACCTGAAGGACTCTCTGCAGACAGTCTCTGTGGCTCTGCAGCCGTACACTTTGCAGTCTGCGTTCACCTGAAGGACTCTCTGCAGACAGTCACTGTGGCTCTGCAGCCGTACACTTTGCAGTCTGCGTTCACCTGAAGGACTCTCTGCAGACAGTCACTGTGGCTCTGCAGCCGTACACTTTGCAGTCTGCGTTCACCTGAAGGACTCTCTGCAGACAGTCACTGTGGCTCTGCAGCCATACACTTTGCAGTCTGCGTTCACCTGAAGGACTCTCTGCAGACTGTGGCTCTGCAGCCGTACACTTTGCAGTCTGCGTTCACCTGAAGGACTCTCTGCAGACAGTCTCTTAAGGACTCTCTGCAGACAGTCGCTCTGCTCACAGCCGGAGACTCACACCTCAGCGATGGAGTCTGCGCTCGGCCACGCGGCGGCAGACACCATGTGACCCTGAGGACGACGTGTTTCTACCAGCCCTCACTCTGATTGGGCGGCCCAGCCCTCACTCTGATTGGGCGGCCCAGCCCTCACTCTGATTGGGCGGCCCAGCCCTCACTCTGATTGGGCGGCCCAGCCCTCACTCTGATTGGGCGGCCCAGCCCTCACTCTGACTGGGCGGCCCAGCCCTCACTCTGACTGGGCGGCCCAGCCCTCACTCTGATTGGGCGGCCCAGCCCTCACTCTGATTGGGCGGCCCAGCCCTCACTCTGATTGGGCGGCCCAGCCCTCACTCTGATTGGGCGGCCCAGCCCTCACTCTGATTGGGCGGCCCAGCCCTCACTCTGATTGGGCGGCCCAGCCCTCACTCTGATTGGGCGGCAAAGCCCTCACTCTGATTGGGCGGCCCAGCCCTCACTCTGATTGGGC
>NW_027263060.1:165738-203365 GCF_902827115.2 Pseudochaenichthys georgianus | reverse complement strand
ACTTGAGACCAAACAAAAACACAATGAATTTCACACATGTAATGAGTTTTTCTAACTGTCATATTAGTAAAGTGTGTTTTACAACTTTTAGATTCACACTTAGGGTTGACAACACCAACATATATTTCACATATTTACAGCATTGTATCTGCACCTGTAGAAATGTTTACATCAAGGATTTGTGCGTTGTTGAGGATAAAGGGGTAACGGATGCTTCTCAGAATGGTACTCAGTTGATTTATTAGAGTATCTGTGGTGTTCAACTCGACCAAAATGATGTATTCAAAGAGAATAGGAGGAGCTGCAGGGAGAGAATTTAAAAGAAATACAAATACAGTTGATGTCTCACTTGTAAATAATATTGTCACTTGGTTTTTGTTTTATGAAATACTGTCCTTTAAGTCTTACTTGTTGGTGATGGAGTTGTTGAAGGAAGAGTTGTTGGTGATGGAGTTGTTGAAGGAAGAGTTGTTGGTGATGGAGTTGTTGAAGGAAGAGTTGGTGGTGATGGAGTTGTTGAAGGAAGAGTTGGTGGTGATGGAGTTGTTGAAGGAAGAGTTGTTGGTGATGGAGTTGTTGAAGGAAGAGTTGGTGGTGATGGAGTTGTTGAAGGAAGAGTTGTTGGTGATTGAGTTGTTGGTGATGGAGCTGTTGAAGGAAGAGTTGGTGGTGATGGAGTTGTTGAAGGAAGAGTTGGTGGTGATTGAGTTGTTGGTGATGGAGCTGTTGAAGGAAGAGTTGTTGGTGATGGAGTTGTTGAAGGAAGAGTTGTTGGTGATGGAGTTGTTGAAGGAAGAGTTGGTGGTGATGGAGTTGTTGGTGATGGAGTTGTTGAAGGAAGAGTTGTTGGTGATGGAGTTGTTGGTGATGGAGTTGTTGAAGGAAGAGTTGTTAGTGATGGAGTTGTTGGTGATGGAGTTGTTGAAGGAAGAGTTGTTGGTGATGGAGTTGTTGAAGGAAGAGTTGTTGGTGATGGAGTTGTTGGTGATGGAGTTGTTGAAGGAAGAGTTGGTGGTGATGGAGTTGTTGAAGGAAGAGTTGGTGGTGATGGAGTTGTTGAAGGAAGAGTTGTTGGTGATGGAGTTGTTGAAGGAAGAGTTGTTGGTGATGGAGTTGTTGAAGGAAGAGTTGTTGGTGATGGAGTTGTTGAAGGAAGAGTTGTTGGTGATGGAGTTGTTGGTGATGGAGTTGTTGGTGATGGAGTTGTTGAAGGAAGAGTTGTTGGTGATGGAGTTGTTGGTGATGGAGTTGTTGGTGATGGAGTTGTTAGTGATGGAGTTGTTGAAGGGAGAGTTGTTGGTGATGGAGTTGTTGGTGATGGAGTTGTTAGTGATGGAGTTGTTGAAGGGAGAGTTGTTGGTGATGGAGTTGTTGGGGATGGAGTTGTTGGTGATGGAGTTTTTGAAGGGAGAGTTGTTGGTGATGGAGTTGTTGGGGATGGAGTTGTTGGTGATGGAGTTGTTGAAGGAAGAGTTGTTGGATGGAGTTGTTGACGGAAGAGTTGTTGGTGATGGAGTTGTTGGGGATGGAGTTGTTGGTGATGGAGTTGTTGGGGATGGAGTTGTTGGGGATGGAGTTGTTGGTGATGGAGTTGTTGAAGGAAGAGTTGTTGGTGATGGAGTTGTTGGGGATGGAGTTGTTGGGGATGGAGTTGTTGGTGATGGAGTTGTTATAAGAGGACAAGCTGTAACATCTGTAAGAAGTAAAAGAAAGAGGAGTTCTTAGATAATTGCTTCTCTTTGTTGTATGATGCATATTTTAAGAGCTTGAAAAAGGGCTATCAGAATATGAAAATATGTTATACTGTACAATAAATGTGACCAAATGAATTAGTGATAATGATATCATGATACCTATAGACATTTAAAAAAAGAAATATAGCTATATTACGCTTTAGTGGAATCTATATTTATATTTGATTATTGTGCTTTGTATCTGTTTTACTGCTAATAAAAATAGATGAAGATAAAGAAAAGTCTGTTCACATAACCAAAGTGAAAAAGAAAAATGATGGATTGCTTACATGACATTATCTTTTGTATTTATTAAGTAACCAGAACGTTTGAATATCACTCACTTCATTTTCTGGATTTTACAATTTAAAAGACTCAAGTCATCTTATATTTTTATGGAAGAGGACCAGGGCCACATAAGAATTTTTTTAGATCTGACCAAAACTGTAATATAAGAATAGTGACTTTCATCGCAGTGATGTTGTCACAGGATGTATACTGTAAACACTGGTCACATGACCAATGATACTGATCCTCACATCTGCACTGAGGACACACTGTTAAATCTGTCACATGGGAGAGAAAGTGGAGTTGCTGCTGAGTAGAAACAACTATAAAGGGTGAGGCTAATAAGATAGTTACTACTGAATTAGGGCTGTCACAACTTTTGCAATAAAAATAAAGAACGCTGAATTATTTACATCATATTATAATGTGGTTTATTAACATGATATACATACTTACTTATATGTCGTGACATCGCTAGTTTGAACAAAACTTTCTATATATTTCTGAATATTATATTTAAAAGAGTCATCTTACATTTGTACATCTTACTATTGTGTTTTGGGGTTTTCCCTTTCCTGTAGTGTGTTATCCTGTTTAGCCCCACGAACCCGCCCGCGGGGGCAAAAACACAACATCTGCAAGAAACAGCGTCTGAGGGCTTCTTAACATTTAGAATCCTATTAATGTGTCATACCCACTTAACGGGAAGAAACTCAGCTAACTGACGATATGAACATTTGTAACGAAACAAAACACAAGTCTCACAAGAAGCGTCTAAATGAGCCCTGAGCGAAAAAATGCTAACGCACTTAGCACAGAACTCACAGTAAAATACCCTTATTACTTATCGGATCTGCACAAACAAGATATCGATTAGCAAGCTGAGATTCCACAGATTCCAGAAATATGAGTATCATCACTGAGCGATCAAAACACGGCACGGCAAGCAAAACCAGACATCACACCACGTAGCTTTACGGAGGAAATACAGGAAATATGTCTTGCCTTTTGCTGTCTCTGATCAAAAGTCGTGTTCAATGGCATTAAAACGATAACAACTCTGCTGAAGGTTAATCCAATGTGTCTGTGTCACTTTGACCCCCCGCCTGAAACGTCTCCATTTGACTCCTTTGTTTGCTTCAGTAACACTTGTGCTTCTATAGGCTAGCGTTCTTACATTGTCCGTAAAAGGCTAAGGGGCGGGACATTTCAACCACATCTCTAAGCGCCTGACCAATCTCCAAAACGGCTAGCTAACCAATCAGAGCAGACTGGGCTCTGGTTTCAGACAGAGGGTGAAAAGAGGTGCTGCAGCACAGGCAGTATGAGGTAAATAAAGAGCTTTTCTACATTAAAGCATGGAGACATGTTACAGTAGAGGCAGAAAATAGAAATACGATCCTAAAAGTAAACAAACCTGCAAACCAACTTACTGTTTTGATCAGCAGGCTGGCAGTATTGTCCATCAGGAGGAATGGCATTGATGCATCCACATGTGTTGCTTGTATTACCATCACATTTCCCATAGGTGTCACACTTATCACACGGCCAAAGATAGTCATTTTCACAGTGGCACTGAAACCCAGTGTTATCTTGGCTGCAAACTTTAAAGAGAATAACATATTTTCTCTTGTGAAAAAGGCAGAAGTTGTAAATAGATTAAAAAAGGATATAATGCATTTGTTCTTACCTGTGGTGATATTGGCATCTAATATGTTAACTGAGGAGCTGATCTGGACAGGAAAAGTTAAACTGTTCAGGACGTTTCTCAGCTGATCCGCATCGCTGGTATTCACCTCGATAATAATCTGGTATTCATAAAATACTAAAGGTACTGTAGAAAAAGAGAGTCAAATTAGAGACAATTATTTGTAAGTAATTTATTCCAAATCTCGGTCATGTCATGACATCTGGGCAACATTGCTGAGTGAAGAAATGCAATTATGGTCAAGAATAGGTATTCATATTTCTCTCTGTTTCTTTTCATCTTGTCATATTGTTTGATATTTTCTGTTTGCTCATTTAAATGTGCTCATGTTTGAAATAGTAGCCTTAAATACGAGGTCACCTTGAGTGAGAGAGAATTGAAAGGACACATATACATTTTTTAAATAATCAAATACAGATTACAGTGCCGAAAAAAATACCAGTAAATATTATATCCATATGTGTGATGTTACTTTAAATGTAAAAGTGTATCACCTGTCTGTGGCACGCAGTACTGTCCAGTGGTAGGAATATTGTTGATACACCCACACGTGTTGTCAATGATGTCATCACAGGCTCCGTATGTATCACAGTTGCTTAATGACCACACATACTGTTCCTCACATCTGCACTGGAAGTGTGTACCATTTGGGTAACAAACTACATTCAAAAGAAAAACAATTAAACAGACATTATAATCAGTTATAGTCTTACCACTACTCAACGTTCCTCTGCCTTACGTCAAGATGTATCCATTCACACACATTTATAAACTGATGGCAGGGTTAACAAGTTGACAAACTGGACTCATGAGGATCTATCTAATGCTTATTTTCACATGTTGCTGTGCCTTGGGCAGGGACGTGCACAGACATTTGGAGGGGCTATTGCTCTAAACTGGAAAAAGGGCCTCCCCCCGATAAAAAACACAAAACCTTTTGAAAATTGTAACTTGTTTTTACTGGAATGTAAAAGAAACCAAACGATTATTACATCAACTAAATTGAACAGTAATTCACATCTCCTAACAAAATAAGCTAAGGCGACTACTTGCATTCGGTGACTTGATTTTAAAAATGAAAACCAGGGACATTTTGTGTTTTGCGGTCCATATCTCATCAAAAATATCTAATGTTAGTAACAATTAAAGACAAAATGGGGACAATTCTGTTCTAATGTAGTTTGACCATTGTAACTGCTGTGCAGTCCAGACATACTGATACAATAGGGCCTCTATAATTACCTTAAATACACTTAGTAACAGAGATGGTCAAACTAAAGTGGTAGAGACATGGCAGAAATCCCACAAGGAAGCGGGACATTGAACTGTTCACCCGTGAGAGGGCGATCAAGAGAAGAGAGCGAGCGGCCCCGTTGAGGGAGTTTAAAGATGAAAAGACACAGAAAGACAGAAGCTCAAGAACAAGTAGGCTATATTTAGGTGTTTTTTTGTAAATAACCGACGGTATCAAGAGGAAGTAAAGTCCCCTGGTTTGTCCCTTATACCCTAACTGCCATGAGACAACTCAAAATCAAGTTTCCAAAATCCGACACTGAGGTGGTCTTAACGCACCGGCAGATGACAGCGCTGACAAAGTGTGTTTCCCGCAACGAGACTTTACGATACTAATTGTGGGCTCATCATGTTGATTCGGCCACAACAGAAAAAATAAAAATAAACTCTCGCTCTCTCCAGAGGGGCAGGTCAGCCAAAAAGGCCAAAGGGGCCGTTGCCCAGGCAACATTAATAATAATTAATAATTCCTTACATTTATTATAGCGCTTTTTCAATGACTCAAAGCGCTTTACATATACACACATTACACATATATCTTACATGCAATGGTCAGAAACTGTGGACAATACCCACAGGAGCAAGTTCAGGTGAAGTGTCTTGCACAAGGACACACCGGCTTTACAGACGCAGCAGCGGCGGGTTTCACCCCTTGATCTGATGATCATTGCACAGCACACTGCGCCACACCGTCCATCTTCACGCCTCGAGGTCATCGAGGCGCTTTTACAAGTACACATTGGTATTATACATGTACTGTGGACATTACCCACAGGAGCAAATCCGGGTGAAGTGTCTTGCCTAAGGACACAACGGCCTGACACAGTGGGGGCGGGAGCGGGTTTCGAACTGGAGTTCCCCAGCACTCCCCCTTGATCTGATGATCGGATGCACAGACCACTGCGCCACCCGTCCCCAAACATTAGCCCGTACCTGTGCACGTCCCTGGCCTTGGGAGATACTTTGCTTTGGTATCTTTGCCCAATGACACGCAGAAGGAGCAGGACCATTGACCTTCGGATTAGTTGACGACCAACTTTACATCCTGAGCCACAGCCAACCACGTAAATGATATGCAGCAGTTTTTTACATCCATAGACTAATTGATTTATAGCGTAGTGCTTATTGTATTGAAGGCCAGTCATTCCAGAACGCTGAATTCTCATGATACACGGGAAAATGACTCTGCGCTGACATTGTGTTTCTATGGAGAGAACGATGCTACCTGAATAGGCCGAATAACTGCCGTCTGTGTTGTGCATGGCTCCAAATTGTTGCCAAGTGATGCATTCCAAGTTGAAATTATTTAGAATTTTACCTGGTTTGTCATCTGATTGACCTTTGGACACGCAACCAATCAGATGACAGCTGTATGTAGTGGCACAAGCTAGCACGGGAGGTAACCATACTTGCTGTTCTATTTCATCCTTACTGACCGCCAGAGGCGGTGCTTTAGCACTGGATATCTTCCGTCTCGCGCATGCGTAGGTCGAATATTTATATCAACACAGTCAGGTGTGACCTCGTATGACCCCGGAAGGCATAAGTTGAGGTGTTGTCAACAAGTTCAGTTCTTTTTCATCTTCTCGCTGCGCAGGTTACTACTTTTTGAGTAGAAGCCAAGCTAGCTTATTGAAAATTAAGATTCTAGCTCATCGCTACCTGTAGCCTTGTGATCGCCTCGATCGGAGCTGCGGGCAAGGAAAACGCTCGCCCTCCAAAGGCTGCAACGAGCTAGCTGTCCACCCTCCCAAGGGAGGGGGCCGCGGTGTTCACCGCTCGGACCCTAGGAGCTCCGGACCGGTAAAGAGCGGACGCTCCTGCACGTCAGCCGGTGAGATCGCTACCATTTATCGCTGATTGTGCTATTATTTTTAATTCTCCTTATAGGAGTTCTTTGTTTCTTATTAGAGGTTAACAGTTTTATATAATGTAATAAATAGCGTAATAAATACAGTTCATTTATTTTTGGAAAAATTAGCAAAATGGCTCTTTTGGTCAAAAAGGTTGCAGACCCCTGGCCTAGGCCATCCTTATAGCAGGGGGAGTATTCAGACTTCCTCGTGACTCTGTTGGTATAGGTCATCCAGTGCTAAAGCACCGCCTCTGGCGGGCAGTAAGGATGAAATAGAACGATAGTTACGTATGTAACTACGGTTCTATGAATACTGGATGACGGCAGAGTTTCTTGGTCACTCAGAATCTCGTGTTTCCGCGAGAAGATTCCATAGAACTGAACTCGTTGACAACACCGGAACTTATGCCTTCCGGGGTCATACGAGGTCACACGTGACTTTGTTGATATAAATATTCGACCTACGCATGCGCGAGACGGAAGATATCCAGTGCTAAAGCACCGCCTCTGGCGGTCATCCAGTATTCATAGGACCGTAGTTACATACGTAACTATCGTTTTCACTGCAAGGCTCTGTGCCCAACCACGTGGTGAGAAAAGAGCAGATTGACTTCCCCTGCTAGCATAGTACAGCTGGCATCTGATTGGTTGCGAAGGTCAGCGTTAAACAAGGTCGAAGTTTAAATTATTTGACCTTTGAGCGCCGTGCTTGACGATAATTTTGAGTGATGTGCGACGCCGAGAGAAGCACTTCCGCCTAGTCGGGCAGCACTGCTCTCTCCAAAAAATACACCATGTGAGCGCAGAGCCGTTTCGACGTGTATCATGTGAAAGCAGCTCAATGGTCAGAAAGATGTCCATGACCAATATGTCCAACAGCACATTACCCCCAAAAACCAACCACTTATTGTTTGAAGGCCCCTTCACTCCAAAGATAAACCCTCCCTGCGCAACAAACAGAAGCAAATAGATTATTGTTATGCAGACTGATGGACCTTCATGATATGTTTCCTGTTGGGAAAGGCATGACCTGCTCTACTCCACCCTTTGCTAAAGTAAACTTGCCAACATAAAAAAACTCTTGGCAGGCCCAATCTGATGACACCACTCTGCCTAATAATTAGCCATGTACTTCTGTTCCTTGGACTGAGACCAGGTGTTTGGTTTCTCGGTGCTGGACGAATAGGCTTTATGTCCAATGGGACATATTTTAGATGATATTGTGTTGAGGAGTAATGGTCTGTTCAAACATTCCTTACTCTGGAGATACTGTACAGTATGTATTTCAGACTTGGAAATCTAAAAAAGGAAACTTGTATAAGATCAATGATTGGAAAGAATATTATTGTTTAACTTGTGGCACACCTTGCAAGTGCCCTGTCTGAGAAGCCCTGGAGGATTATTCTTTTTGATACTCAAAAGTATGTGGACATTCTTGAACTTTCCAAACTTGCTTCACCTCAATGAGAAGGGAAATTCCCAATTGTAGAGTAGGACTGTATAGTAGTTTATAATGGTTTAGTGATATGAAGGTCACAAGAGCATATTCTCCCATTGCACTTTGTCCACAGTTAATAAGTGAGCCATTACTCTGTAAACACTTGAAAGAAAATATAATTGATTTAATTGAATGTATCAAATGGTCAAATGTGGGGAAAAGGACACAGTACACTTTAATACCAAGGCGCCCTTTGTCTTGTCTAACAACATTTCCCCCCCATGCTTTTACCACCATGCTTACCTGTGGTGATGTTAATGTGTGTGACGTTCACAGTTGGACCCAAGGCTAGGGAAAAGCCACCTGCATCCAGGATGCTTCTAAGGGCGTCCACGGCCCCAATATCAGTCAAATTCAGCTCAACATCCACATCGTACTCAACCTGAGCCAGAAGCGCTGTAGTAAAAAAACAACATGATTTAGGGTCTCTTTTGGTTAAAGGACATATCAGTGTAGAGAAATCACAGAAATGAAGCAGTAGTCATTTAAAGTAATACTTAATAATGTGTTTTATCTTAGAGCTAATGGTCTATTAATTATCCCTCTAAATGTAATATATTTAATCCATCCATCCATCCTTCTTCTCCCGCTTATCCGTGGTCGGGTCTCGGGGTAGCAGTTCCAGCAGAGAGCCCCAAACTTTCTTTTCCCTGGCCACATCAACCAGCTCTGACTGGGGGATCCCAAGGCACTCCCAGGCCAGAGAAGAGATATAATCCCTCCACCTGGTCCTAGGTCTACCCCTCGGTCTCTTCCCAGCTGGACGTGCCTGGAACACCTCCTAGGGAGGCGCCCAGGTGGCATCCTAACTAGGTGCCCGAACCACCTCAACTTGCTCCTTTCGACGCGAAGGAGGAGCGGCTCAACTCCGAGTCCCTCCCTGATGACCGAACTTCTCACCTTATCCCTAAGGGAGACACCAGCCACCCTGCGGAGAAAACCCATCTCGGCCGCTTATATCCGCGATCTCGTTCTTTCGGTCAATATATTTAATGTCTCTTATTATTTAAAAGTTTTAGCCACTGCGACCCTTCAAAAAGAAATTGTATGCTTTTTTGGGTTAAAAAGGTTTTTGTGCATGTATGGTCTGCAAAGGCTAAAATCCCTTTTGAGTTTGCCCGCCCCATCCCCCCACCCTCCCTGAAACGCATCAATTGGACTTCTTTGTTTATTGGTATACGTCTCATCACTGTGCGACCACAACTCACTGAACTAGCAACCAGGAAATAGCAAGAAAACGACTTCACTTTACCTAGCCATGATGATAATTAAGTTTTACCTTTGCTGTTTTGTGATCAAAAGTTGTGTTAAAGGGCACAACAACGGCTAGTCCAATGTCTCTGTGTAACTTTAAAATGATTACTGATAAATGAGACACTATTTTCGGATACATTTTCTCACTTTCACCCCTTTTCTATGCATCTCCAAAAAGTGAACTCAGACTTTTCAATCAAATCAGATCAGATCAAAAGTTGTGTTAAAGGGCACAACAACGGCTAATCCAATGTCTCTGTGTAACTTTAAAATGATTACTGATAATCCATCATTACAATTTAAATAATAAACGCAATAAACGGATTGTAATGATTAGCCAACCAGAGCTTCCGGTTTAGGAGGTACGCACGCAGCGTCTCGTTTTAACTGACTAATGGTCATGTTTACATGGATTTATGAACTGCCCCTCATTACCGCCCCCCCTTCTAGAGACACACTGTCAAACACACTCATACCTGCTTGGTATGACATTGAAAAAGTTACATTAAATAATAAATAAAAATAAATTAAAAATAACATGACTGTTGTTTAATCTTCACATCTTGTAATCATGTCTAACATTTTGAGCACCAAATTATTGAAAAGTATCGATAAGGGTATAGAAAAATACCGGTATCGAAAAGCAGTATCGGTATCGGTATCGATACAATCCTAACGATACCCATCCCTAATTAAAGATGTTTTTTTTTTTTTTAATATTGTATTCTGTGGTGTCTAATGCTGGAGATCTTCCGAGTTGTCTCAATATTGTGCAAGGTTAATGCAAGGAGAGTTAAATGAATAAATGTACAAATGGTTGATTAGATGTTTAACATATGATGCCATTTATAACTGTTTAAGTTCTAGAATTAAAATAATTACATTAAAAAGCTTACAGTAAATATAACGAGGCAATTGTATTCATGTTAAAGCTGTGTTGATATATATCCATTGTGCATATTTGTGCGTGTAAAAATGATCATAGAATTGATTACATTTTGTCTTGTTTATTTTAGTTTCACACCATCCTAATACCAATACACCTGTGGGCAAAGGATTCACGTCTTCGGAGTCTTGGTGTACGGAGGGAGTTTATCTGGCTGTTAAGCTATGTACACTACATATTCCGGGGAAAGCACAGTCACACCTCTCATGTTTTAAATCTTTTAAACTAGCTATCAGTTATAAAGTGTTATTATTCCAATATTCTTTAATATTTAATAATGAGACTTACCACTCCTTTTCCCCCTGGTGTGAGGTATCCATGATTCTTCTTCCTTGTGTTCCTAAGACAACAGATAGGGTTCAGGTTCAAATAATTGCTTTGTGTATTGAAGGCTGTGATCCCATATGTTCTGTAGAGTATTGTAAACACCGTTGACCTACCGGTAAAACCTGACTTGAAGATTCAATGAAGTTCCCTGTTTCCAAAATGGTTAGCGTCAGGAGAAGGGCACAGGTGGAAAAGCATGTCTTAAATATTGCCATTCCTTTTAAGAAAGTGGGACAGAAAAGAAAAAAACATTATATAATCATACCACCCAGCTTTACATTGTTTATTACATAGATATTGAACACTGTCATAATTGTACCTTGTTCTTATACCACAGAACAAAAGCGCATTGTTGAGGGTTTCTTAACCTAATAATTATCTTATTACATCATTGTATTCATCTGTATAGGCCTATAAAGATGCATTTCCAATCATGGCTTGGGTTTGGCCACCATTTTAAGAAATGTGTACAAGGTATATTTAAGAAGAACTATGTTTACTTAGCCAAATTAAGTTTAGCTGGGAAACCAACACATGAATATGGTTGTTTGTTTGACTTTTTTTTTTATCAATTATATAAATTATATTTGATGAATTTCTATGTAATGAATTTCCAAAATGTATTTGTCTGGGGGATTGAATTTCTGGTTACGATTGGAAAAATTGGTACTGTAATTTGATTGGTGCAATATCTGTGAGGACAGGTTCTTTTTTGTTTCACAAGTTAAAACACTTGATGGTTGTTGTTGCTCTGTTGCGGGTGTAATTAAAGTACTTGTTCGTGACATTAGTTACTCATGATTCTATGTCATGTCAAAAGTGAAATAGATAGTGTAGTTTTTATTTACAGACAATTTGAAACAACCTCACGTTGTTTTCAAGTAAACATACCTTTAAAGACTTGTCCTCTTCAAGTTAACTGCATTGGACAGAGACACTCCCACATACAGTTGGCTGGGAGTCAAGAAGATCCAGTGTTGCTGGATGGCACAACAACAGAAGATTTATCAATTGTAAGAAGATTAAGAGACTAGTTCAGAATTTGAAGAGTGTGAAATATATTGAAGCATTTTAACAACAAGGGGAAAAAAGCAGGAAAAGGAATCTAATCGTGTGTGTATTTCCAGTGGCACACTAACTAAGAATTACCGATTTCTGATTTCAACATGCTGATTTTGGACAATATGGTAGAAGTGGGTATGGAGTAATTTAAATTGACACAAATGTACTCAGAATGTCTTAGTATATAGAACAGTAGGTAGCTAGCTATTACATATACTGTGTATACAATGCCCAATAAGTGGTATGGGGTCAGATGCCTTGCTCAAAAGCATGTAGACAGTGCCAAGGATATGAAACTTTAAATATAAATTGACGATGGAAGTTCCACACAATCATAGTTATTTCTGGTATTCCATTTCAATAACTTCATTTTAGATCCTGCCTTCCTCCTGGTTCTTGCAATCCGCTCGTTGCACTCACCTGGTTTGTCCGGCCCCTCACCTGAAACTCACCTCATTTGACCCACAGTATATACACCCGCTCACTCTCACTTGTTCCCTGCCAGACTGTCTGGTGTGGATGGCCAAGGTCTCCGAGGTCTGTTTGTATTTACTCAGTTATCTGATCTGTCCATTTCTGCATTCTACATCTGCAGAAAGAAGTCCGGTCGATTGCACTGTATACAGTTTGGCCTTAAAAAAAACCTTCAAACTGGGACAAGAACACAGCGGAGAGGTAACGGGGCAGAAACCCTCCTTTTTACGCATATAATAAGCAGGATATTCCTGATCAAGATCCCTCCGCTTTGCGTCGGGCTCCTGATCTGCCTGTCGGGTGTTCATGAAAGCCTCGCTGAAGATTATCCTTTACACAACTGTCTCTAAATTGCACACACATGCACTGCACCAAGCCATATCCATATAAGGAGACCTCCATCATAATGAGCATTAGAAAAACTGGATATTCGGTGAGGAAAATACGAAATATATTTTTGAAAAAATACAAAAGAAAAGTGCGGGAAAACGTATGCTCGCAAAGCTTAACAGCCTGATAATAGCTCGGCCTGACAGGAATGAGAAAAGTTGTCATTTTGTTCCATTTTTGTCTTTTTAGGTCAATCATGTTACTGCATTCTTTACTAAATTCCCCTGAAGGAAATAGATCTTGAAGCTTAATGGTATGAAACAGGTACTGTAGCCTTTATTTAACCAGGTGAAGCCCCTTGAGATCAAAAGATCTCTTTTTCAAGGGTGACCTACTTGTAGGTAAGTAAAAACTATAACTTATTCCCATAGCACAATTGCTTTCCAATATCACAATAAAACATCTTCATAATAAAGAGTTAAATAAGACAAGTTGCTAAGAATACAGAAGGTATGCCTTTGGCTCTATATTTCCTTTTTAGTGCCTACAGCTCTTTTCATTAGTCAATGTTGATGTTGGTGGTTTGGAATTTAAAAAATATATTTTCAACTTCTGTTGATTATTCAAATAAATGTATACATTGTTTTATTCATGAATAACAATTTTACAGAAGATAAAAGAGCCTTCAAGTTTTGAAAATACAGATGTTAATACTACGAAAATGGCACCTTTTTTGTATATGCAAATGAAAAATATTAATATGTTTATATAAACTAAATCTTGATCCCTAAAGATGGATAAATGTGATATATGTTGACAGACTTAATGTGAAGGAATAATTGTATCTGATTCATATTGTCTTTTCAGTCATTAAGAGAACATCATGTCACAGAAAACACTCGGCAAACACAGCAGCCTGAGCAAACACAGATGCAGATCAGCCAAACCAAACAGAACTCAGGGGATGAGATTTCAACGCAACCAAAATCCTTTCACACTAACACGCACGTTTACTAAGCTATGATCTGTTTAAAAGGTTTAGAAAAGCATTTGAAAATAATCAGAAAAGAGGTGAAACTGTAAAATTCAAGCTCGGATCAGTCCTGTGAAACACTAAAAAAACGTATTCAATAAAGTCTCAACAAATATGCATTTTCAAAGTCATGGATAGCTTCTTACCATGCTCTTTCTCTTCTTGCTGTTTATCTGTTAAAGATTAGACAATACCCAAAACCCAAGTGACTCAGTGCTCAGCAACGTAACACCTATTAATATGTAATTGAATCTACTGAAGGAGGTGCAGTAGCAGCTGCCGGTAAATACACAGGTGACTAACTTTTATTGTGTACACAAGTACTACACATACATAAATATTAATTATCAGAAAGTCAATTTATAATGAAATGCTTTCTTGGTGTATAGGAATTACAATATAATGCCTGCACCAAGTGGACACAGCCAACAATATCGTCAATATCATATGTTTGGATGAACAAAAAGTCTTTAAAGGGCACTAGCTTTATGACTACATCTTAGGATATCTCTCTATTTCAGCAACCCACTCTCTTCATGCGTGCAATAGATACGCGGAAGTCCTATTTTGCGTGCATATGATACGCTAACCATTCCCATTGAGATCTGATGCCGAGTTTTGCGTGCATATGATACGCCACGTTTTGTCCGTCGGGTCTTGGTAGACCGGAAGCTGTGTGGTTCATGAAAACATGTTCTTACTCAATACCAAGCCACGATTATTGTTTTTATATTAAATCGTATAATGTCGGACTTTTTTTGCCGTCTGTGAGTAAAATAAATAGGGCTCAGAGCCTCAGAATAATGAAATCTGTATTTTTTTAAATCTATTTTTCCTTCTAATATGTTATTCTTTTCTGAATAACACACTGTTATTTACTCAACAATAAGACACAATTATCCTTGTTTTTATTTATTCGTTTAATTCTATAATCTCAGGTTTTTTAGCCGTTTCTCAGGAACTGAATTTCAATATAAAGTCACCGGAAACAGACGTAGGCCTATAAGGGACATTTCGAGCATCATCGCGATACACAACACAAACCCACTGAACTGATTACCCAAGATCCTCAGCTAGAAGCTCGGTGATTGGATTATTTAGCCGCAATGCATGTTGGGATATGGTGTTAATGCGATATAAAATCCGAAAAACATTTAAAAAAAGAAAATAATACTTTATTCCGAGTGTGCTTGCTTTTCTCTTTGGAAGTCATCACATAACGGCATTGTAATACACGGTTCGGCTGCATTACATATTACACATCTGCCTTAGTTCTTTATTTATAGAGCCCTGATGAGAAGACTTCTAGACAAACGGGAAGAACAGCCACGGAAACTGAATATGTGACGTGGATCATAAATATATCAGCAATTAAACAACATCTTCCATTTCTTTTCACACAATATGTCTCCTTGCAGTATCAACCTTAATTCGGCCGACTTTTATATTTGATCCAATTGGTATAAAGGTTATATTTACACCATAAGGTGCACAGCTGAGAGAAAAGGACTTGTCGTTTTTAAAGATATTACTGATTTTCTTTTTACTGGGTCCAGGAGGGAGGAGAAGATGGAAAATAGTTTTTTGGGATTGGAATAGGAAGATTGGATCTTATCTTGAAAGAAAGTGCTTTTTGCCTGAGAGATCGAAGCAGAGAAAGAGGAGAGGAGAGCCTGATAGGTTAGGAGGTCGTCATGGTGTTTGGATTTCCACCGTTTCCGCTCTGCTGCCCGAAGGACGGTTCTATTAGCACGCAGTGCGTCATTTAGCCAGGAAGCAGGAGGGGACTGACGAGCCTGCCGAGAAGTGAGAGGACAGAGAGAGTCCAGAGAGGATGAGAGAGTAGAGAGGAGAGTTTCTGCAGCAGAGTTTGGAGGCAGGAGTTGGAACGGGTCAGAGGAAGGGAGGGCTGAGAGCACCGATGAGGCAAAGGTAGAGGGGTTAGAGGGAACGGAGGTTACGGCGGACACATGGCCGTATCTACCATTGAGGTCACCGAGGTCCGGACCTCGGTAATATTTTCCAAGCTGTGTATAACAAAACTTGTGAAATAATTGCACTAAATGGGGTTCTTTGTAGTACTTCCATTTACTGACGATGGGGGCGCTGCATAACTTCGTAGCCTCGATTAAAGCAAAGAAGAAGACGACATGTATCAACAAACCACCGCAGCCCGGACTTGAACCGGAGCAGCGGAGGAGTGATGAGGTATCTAGAGATCTGAGTCCAGCGGGCTGCTTGTGTTTCTGTTCATCAGGACATCTATGAGCAGCAGATCCTGTGTGAACGCTCTACGTTAGTCAGTGGACGTCCGACAACATGCACACTAACTTATATTGCAGCTATAGGCTATACTTTGGTTTAAATTGCGTGAATAAACTAGCTGGAGAGCTAAAGTTAATTACATTCATCCAATGTCAGAAGGATTACATTTTAACAAACGTTGTAATGCTTTTCTTTCATTTCAATTTGAGTAAAACATTGGAGATATAACATTGTATTGTTTTCTTTTTACACTGACTCAGATATAAAGAAAAGACTACGTCAGTCGAAGCTCAGCTTTGGTAAGGAAGAGACAGGACAGGCAGCGAGAAAGAGAAAGTGATGGAAGTCAGGGAGGAACTACAGGTACATTCACACAAAATAATGTAGGCTTAATAACCCCATCTATTTATCTATCTATAACAATAGTCTTAATTTACAATAGGCATACTTTTAAAACAACATACATCTATTGCAGTTATGATTTCATAATAAAACACCATTTGCTTACATCTTTGTTCTCTTTGAGAATCAAACAAAACAGATTTAAAAAAAAAAATGCAAACAAACAAGTGAAATGAACTAAATCAATCAATCAATGTTTATTTATAGCCCAATAACACAAATGTTACATTTGTCTCAGTGGACTTCACAGTTTGTACAGAATATCAGTATGACAATACGACACCCTCTGTCCTTAGACCCTCTGTCCTTAGACCCTCTGTCCTTAGACCCTCACATCGTACAAGGAAAAACTTCCAGAGAAAACCCACAGTTTAAATGGCTGAATTGCTTTTAATTCACTGGCTGGAGCGACAAGTGAGGAGGAGCAAAAAGTGAACAACGAGGGAGAGATTGAACAAAGAGAAAGAGTAGAGGACAGAGAGAGTAATGAACAGGAAGAAGACAGAGAGACTAAAGAAGATGGAAGAGAGGGTGCAGGTCCTTCTGCATGTCCAGATCATTAATAGTAACAATCAACTGATTCTTATGCATTACACTTTCAAAAATAATGTATGCTGCAGCCCACTGACATGGTTTGAAATCAATATATTATCCAATGTGTGACCCCCCACAGGACTTAAAAAGCACCCAACTAGATCATGAAAATCCCAAAAATCTTGGGGGTATCCCCCGAACCCCCCTAACATGTTTGGACCTCGGTATTTAGAAAATCCTGGATACGGCCCTGGGCGGACAGGTGCAGAGTTAGAAGAGATTAGTTTGTTATGTTTGGAAAGGGGTAGAGGGAATGAAATGAAGAAGTGATCGGATGTGTGGAGCGGGTTTACAGAGAGGTTAGAAGCAGCGCAGTTCCTTGAGAATATGAGATCAAGGACACTGCCAGCTTTATGAGTTGGTGGGGACGGAGACAGTGAGAAAGCAAAGGCGGTTAACAGAGATGTTAGTTCGTCTATCTTCCCCGTCTGGAGGTTGAAGTCTCCGAGAAGTACAGCGGGAGGGCCAGTTTCAGGGATGTGTGAGAGGAGATTATCTAATTCCTCCAAGAAGTCCCCCAAGGCGCCTGGTGGACGGTAGAGAACAACAAGGGTTCATTGTATAGGATGGGTCACTGTGACGGCATGGAATTCAAAGGTGGAAGGAGTGAAGTTAGGTAGCTTGAAGAGGGAGAAGCTCCATGTGGGAGAGAGCAGGAGACCAGTGCCCCCTCCTCTGCCAGTGGGTCTGGGTGTATGGGAGAAGGAACATGCTGTGGAGAGAGCTGCTGGGGTGGATGTGTTGGATGGAGTAATCCAGGTCTCAGTGAGAGCAAGGAAATCCAGAGACTGCAGGGAGGCGGAGCCAGAGATGAAGTCAGCCTTAGGAACAGCTGACTGGCAGTTCCACAGGCCGCCTGAAACTAGATGTTGGATCTCAGTGGAGCACGTGGGATAGACGAGAGCAGGCCGGTTATATCGATTAAGAGATACACAGGGCCAGTGATAGTTGCGAGAAGACACATGAACAGGAATGGAGAAAATACACATGATTACAGCATGAGGGGCTAGAAAACTAAATAAAATAAAATAAAACACCAGCAATACTCAGCTCAATCAGAGTAGGATTTGCCTCCTCTTTGCCACCCTCGTGACTCCAACTAGTGATGTTACGTATTGCGCCGAGGCTTCGGAGCGTGTGTCGAGTAATCCCCGAAGCTTTTTGTGAAGCTTGTATCGAGGCTTGTATCGTTTTGGGCCAGTGACGTCATCGATGACAAACGAAGCCTCGCTGCCTGTCGATACCACGTGACTGCTTCAGGAAGCGATTCAGATCGGTTGAACTGTTGAACCAGAACACTCATAATACCCATGGATGTATAATAAGAACCATATCACCCCTCCTGTACCCGGGCCCGGTGACACGATGGAATCAAGAGAGCTCAGACCCTCACTTATATAGAGGTCGGAACATGTCAAAATAAATAGATACAAGCATAAATAAATGTAGGAATAAAAACATCAATAAATACAGGAATAAATATGTTGCAGTGTTTTCAGGGAGATTCAGTGTGTGTGCTGTGGCTCAGCTGGAAAGCAGTTGACTCACGACCGCAGGGTTCCTGGTTCAACGACTCATCAATACGTATTTGTTGTTGTTTATAAAAGCTACAGCTAAATGAGATAATGTAGTTAATAAATGTATTCTTTGATACGGTTTTGCCTTTCTCAGGCTACAACATGGTTAAGTTTACGAATATTATTAAGGAATACAAATCCCTCTTTGCAATGTTTACCAGCCTCCTTAGGCTTTTCAATCACAATCATTAAACTGGAATAAATACAACATTGTTAACATGAACATATGATTTAATGTTCGTTGTTTAGAGTTATTCTAAGGCTTTACTCATTGGGAACTCTGTATGAGATAGAGCACACTGTTGAGAAGTCCAATCTGCCTGTTTTACACACTTTGACCAGCAGGGGGTTTGTGTTCAGATGAAGCCCATGATGAAGCCTCATGAGATGAACCCTTTTGCGAACCAATTGGCTGGAAAGCTTCAAAGCATCATAAGGCTTCATCTCGCCATCACTAACTCCAACAGGACTCCTTTGTCTTTGTCAGTCTTCGTCTGACGCTCCAGGAAAGTGCTACCTAAAATGGACACCTGATTGCTGAGTTCTCACAGCTGTGGGGCCACGCCCCTTTAATTAGTTAACTCTCTGCAGCTGGTGGCCCTCAAAAGGAAAGACTGCCTCCCTTCTGAGTTGTTATTGTATTTTCAGTGTCACAATGGTTTTCCAATTACATTAAACCCTAAGTTATAAAGTTATGAGTTTAACCCTTAATACAGTTACACCTACTCAATAAAGCTCTTAGTATTCTACAAATGTTTAGATCAAAGTTAACCCTAGCAGTCAGTTAGTTCAGTTTTAAGGTTTCTGTCAAATGAGTTGTCCCAAGTTTCTGCCTGACAGATACTGTAGCGTTTTTGAGATTTAAAATCACAATTTCAGTCAGATCAACTACAGAGCATTGATACAGAGTACACACACTGAAACAGAGAAGTCTAAAAACAGAATGTTACTCACACAATTCTAGAAGTCACCAGTTGTTATCCTGTCAAAATCGGGTTGCACACACTTCATAATTGCCGATGTAACTGGATATGTACATCTTGAACCCCTTTTCTCTTTTGCTTCTCGGGGCTGAGCTTGCCGCTTGTACCAGCCGATGTACATCACTGATGTTAACCTTCGGTAGGTCTTGGAGACATCGAGTTTAAAATAGTGCCATCACGTTAACGTTAGCCTTCTCACTTCGCTCTACTGCTATTTGTAAGGGAAACTTCTGCAGCAATGGAGAGTCAGGACTCAGAGAGACATGAGGAGAGTTGGAGCTTTGATGTCAAACACTGGTAGTTTATTACAAGTCAACGGCCGGAGAATTCATATCACATCACAGCAGCAAAAGGTTCTGACTGCACGGGTGGGTTGTCATGTCTGCCCAGCCTATCTCTCGATAGACCCTTTAACTAGTTTACAGAGAGTTACTCAGCATATTGGGGGAGGCGTAAACATCTGTGGAGCTACGGGAGATATCCCCCAACTAAAAATACTCAATCACTTGTCAGTGGTGTTTAGAAGCCAGCATTCTCACAGTCGTAAACCATCCCTATGCCCTGTAGGTCAAGCTGTACAACCTAGTATCAACATACGACTGCATCAACACATTCCTTACGGAAGATAAGGAGCAGGGCTGATTGTAAATGTAAACACACAGTAAATGTTAAATATCTTAGGAGTAAGGAAGAATTATTATTTGACACTTAGGAAGAGAGAAGAAATATTCTCTAACACTATCTGTATGCTATCTGTATGCTGTCTATCTTGCTATCTATCTATCTTGCTATCTGTATCTCTATCTTTCTATCTATCTCTCTATCTATCTCTCTATCTATCTATATCTATCTCACTATCTATCTCGCTATCTATATCGCTATCTACCCGCTCTACCGTAGACCGGAAGTTTACAAGCGCTCACTCAATGAACCGGAAATGGAAATACGTCATGCCGTGCAACTAGCCTGTAGCCAGCATGTGTAATTCTGGGGGGGGCGTTTGAGTCCAGTTTTGGATAGTCTGCCGTGGTTTCGTTCCATTTCACAGAGCTTGACGCTCGGCGTAACCTTGGCGCACTGCCACTCCAACATCCAATCCCAGAGCTTGAAAATTAATCACGGGGTTTGTCAACAGGACTGTAGTCCCAAACAATAGCTGGGGATTATGGGTAGTGTAGTGTCTTCGGCCATCCTAAACTCAGATTTTCACACATATCGAATTAACACCATATCCCAACGTGCATTGCGGCTAAAACATCCCGAGCTTCAAGCTGAGGATCTTGGGAAATCAGTTTACCGCCTACGTCTGTTTCCGGTGACTTTATTTACGGCTAAAAAGCATGCTAAAAAGCACAAGAATTAAACGAATAAATAAAAACAAGGATAATTGTGTTTTATTGTTGAGTAAATAACAGTGTGTTATTTAGAAAAGAATAACAAATTAGAAGAAAAAAAGATAAAAAAAATACAGATTTTATTATTCTGAAGCTCTGAGCCCTATTTATTTTCCTCACAGACGGCAAAGAAAGTCCGACATTATACAATTTAAAATAAAAACAATAATCGTGGCTTGGTATTGAGTAAGAACATGTTTTTATGAACCACACAGCTTCCGGTCTACCAAGACCCGACGGACAAAACGTGGCGTATCATATGTACGCAAAACTCGGCATCAGATCTCAATGGGAATGGTTAGCGTATCATATGATCTGACTATTTCTCATCTCTGCCTTCTCGTCAAAATATGGTCACTTTTGATTCCTAAAAAACAAGATGACGGCGTCCATAAAGCCATAACCAAGCCATAAAAAAGCCATCATGTTGACTATGCTTACTTACTATATACATGTTGTCTATGATTTTAATATGGTACAATTGTGCAGTCATACCAACTCTCCCCACAATGGGCTTCAGTTATTGTCTTTGTTGCAGTTATGAAATACATGCAGGAAAACAACATGATTGATAGTGATGTTGAGCATCGCTTCGTCAGCCTCTGGATGCAGAGGATCATGAACTAAAGTGAAAACATGATGTGTGAAACTGAAAGCCTAAACTTAAAAGACCAGTAACATTAAAGACTGGAGGCAGCAAAAACAAAATCAGAAGTCATTATTCTCTGTTTCTCTGATTCATCTTTTGGCCGCATTATGCAGAGCTGGTCGCTGGTCTCATGTGTCGAAATAACGAGGACGGCATTGACCGAAAAAAATTGAAATAATTAAAAGAAAGGATAAGAGAGAGAGCAGAGAAACGGGCATCCTTTGAGATCTGGAAAGAACATGTGTGTGTGTGTGTGTGTGTGTGTGTGTGTGTGTGTGTGTGTGTGTGTGTGTGTGTGTGTGTGTGTGTGTGTGTGTGTGTGTGTGTGTGTGTGTGTGTGTGTGTGTGTGTGTGTGTGTGTGTGTGTGTGTGTGTGTGTGTGTGTGTGTGTGTGTGTGTGTGTGTGTGTGTGTGTGTGTGTGTGTGTGTGTGTGTGTTGGTATTCTGCTCAGACTCAGGCTCTGCTGTTTTCTTCATACACTTGTTGCCGTACACTTTTCCTTAAAGGTCACATGTCATGCTTTTCCGGTTATCACCCGTCCCCTCGTGTGTTATGAAGGTTTTTAAGCATGTAAACGGTCTGCAGAGTCAAAACCCTCAAAGTACACCCTGTAGCGAGTAGAACTCTAACACAGAGAAGACCTCCCCAAAACGCCTCGTTGGAGACACGTCACTGTCCATTTGATTCTTCCGGGGACATCATGATGTCATGTCGTCCCCGGAACGAAATGGACCAATCCGTGGAGCCGTTACGTTACGTCAGCAGAGCCGTTACGTTAAGCCCCCGCTGATTGGTCCAAATTGACCAATCCACGGACTTCCTCACACACTCAGTGCAGGCAGCTCTGCTGATCTCTCCTCCCTGGCTGCAGGCTGATAACAGACAGTTGGGATCGCGGCGACATTCTCTCTGCAGACCCATTCTCACAGCGTCTATCAACCTTTTTCTTACTCAATATCAAGCCACACTTATTGTTTTTACTTCGGCTGTGACTTTGTGTGTGCTCAGGGTGAGTTTGGCTGTGTTTCGCTGTGTATCACTAAACAAGGAAATCACACCTCCACGGAGCTCAGCGCGATTCACAACGTCCCGACTGGTCCCGACCAATCGGAGCACACTGGGCTCACAGGGAGGGGGGGGGGCAAGAGCTGCAGCGAGCCGTTTAGTGGAGAGAGTGAATACACAGACTTTACAGAGATGCTGTTTGAGAAGCCAATGTGAGTTTGGAAAATTGCACAGTATAAATCTATTCGAGTAGACCTCAACTATGGAATTATGATCAGTGGAAATGGCCATGACATGGGACCTTTAACCTCACCGGGGTCATTTCCCTCAGTTTGAAAAGTTCCAGACAAAAACAAATACTCTTCGTGGGAGTCATATTGGGTCGTAACTCTGTCAGTGTTCTTTTGTTTGTGTTATTTTAAATGTGCAATTCTTACATGTATCTCAGCTCCGATTCCCTCCGTACCAAAATGTCTCTTAATCGAAGATGAGAGTGCAGTGTCTGAGAGTCCATTATTGAGTCCTACTGATATTATAACTTGTGAGTTTATTGAGAATAGAAGTTACGTGATGGACCCGGAAAACTATCTATCTGAAGATGGGGGTCTGTAAATGGGGGGATGCGGGAGAGATTGGAGTCCCCGACAATAAGGGTCCTCCTCAGCAACTCCAACGACCATACCTGTAGTTTCTTAAAGGTTCTGGGATGTGTGTACGGTTCCGGGCGTGTGGGGGAGCCAGGTGCCGCTGCAGAGACCCCTGTGGAGTGGGAGGTGGATGTCTCAGATGTTAGGCTTGAAGTCAAACTGACTCTCAGTGGGCCTTTCATCATCACTGATGTTATGTTTCCATCCACCTCAGGGCTCAGTATGCTTTCCAGGGGCTCCACAGCAAACAGCTCTGGCTCCCTCTGCTGGTTGTTGTGTAGAACTGGAGGTGGAGCGACATTACTGTGTATCTGTCTGGAGGGTGGAGAGGGAGGTGAAGAGATGGAAATGAGATGGAAGGGGGAGGTAGGTGTCTGTATTAACGGGGTATCTACTGTCTGTGGGGAGGGTGGCACGGAGGGAGGGGAGGAAGGAGAGACGGAGGGCCAGGTCAAGAACCCAGTCCCATTTGCCCCCAGACGGTCGAACACGGTCCGAGGGAGCGGATGGACCTCAACCCGCACCCGGCCTCCAAAAGTGCGCTGAGGCAGGTGCCGAGGAAGCACCCCCAGGCCCCCCGCCACAGCCCTCCCCCCGACGCACAGAGGCCTGAGGAAGGAGAAAGAGAAGTAGGGAAGGAAGAGGGGTGAGGAGTCAGTTTAGAAGGGGGGTTAGTGGGTGGTTTGTATTTGGGCCAGGTGGGGAGTGAGGACATGGGGGGAGGAGGAAGGGGGAGGTGAGGGTGAGGGTCAGAGGGTGATGAGGCAGGAGGGAGAGTGAAGTTGGGTTTAGGGCTTGGGGTGAGGTTGGGTTTAGGGCTTGGGGTGAGGTTGGGTTTAGGGCCTGGGGCGAGATTAGGATTAGGCGAGGGAAGGGAGACCTTAGGTTTAGGATTAGGGGCAGGGTAGGGGTTAGAAAGGTGAGTTGAGGGAATAGGAACTGGGGGAGGAGGGGGGGAGGAGAGCAGGGAGAAGAGGGATGAGGATGGGGATGGGGGTGAGCAGAGTGATGAGTGTGGAGGGGCAGATTGGCTGCTGGTGGATGAAGAGGAGGAAGAAGAAGAGGAGGAAAGTCAGAGAGGGCAAACAAGGGTGCCGCGGGGCCCTCCTCCGTTGGAGGCCCCCTGGTTAGGAGGTCCCTCAAGGTGGACAGGGAGGAGGGCCTGAGTCTGCGGGCATACCTCGCCCGACCCCACTGGGCAGACCTGTCAAAGGCAGCCTGGTTAAAGGGAGGGAGGTGAGCTAGCTCCACAGCACTAACCTGGTCATAATGGTGTCTGAGTATCGTCATGTTATTGTGCATCCAGGTGTTGGTGTTCTGTTGTACTTTGTCAAATGTTATACTGTTGGGTGAAGCGGGTTTGATGAATGCTGTTAAGCCGTGTACCTTTTTCATCATCCCCTGTGGAAAAGTATTGTTGGTGAAGGTGTAGTTCAGGGGTGTCAAACTCAATTTCACCACGAGCCACATCAGTATTATGGTTGCACTCAAAGGGCCGGTTGTAACTTTAAGACCAAAAATACATATATAAATATTGAATATATATAAAATAATGTATTATATTACATTATTGCCTCTGCATTGGATTATTATTAGAACTTCATAATTAACTACGTCTGAAAGCAAGTCTAGGGCAAATAATTGCAAGTCTCTTCAGTAAGAATGTCACATTTTTAAAAATAATTTTTTTTAGAAAAAGGCACATTTTAAGGTAAAAGGCATATTTTGACAAAAAAAGTCAAATTCTGAGAATTTTTTTTTTTTTTTTAGAAAAAGGCACATTTTAAGAAAAAAGGCATATTTTGACATAAAAAGTCAAATTCTGAGAAAAAATCTAATTTGAGATGCATTGTGGGACATGTCGTTTATGGGCAACGTGCTTCTGTAAAGTAGCATGTAACTGTATAATAAACATATTATATTCTTTGCAAGCGCTTGTGGGGCCACATAACATGAAGTCCACATAAAATGAAGTCGCGGGCCGAGTGGTGGATGGCTTGGAGGAGTCTAAAATATTGTTTAGTGAGTAAATTGAGTTCTGGTGGGAAGTGATGTGATGTAGCTAGCTGCGTGCTAGGCCCCGCCGGACAGGTGGGGGGATAGCTAGTTTTGCGTCTCCCCCTCCCCCCGCCAGCAGGGTTACAGGGTACTGGTTTTAGGGCAGGCACCTTTGCCTTTAACAGAAACTGATTAATGTTCATGCCTTATGTTGGAACATTTTAATAAATAAAGGACAATAAGGGTACCACTGATAAAGTGGGATTTAAGACAAACAACAGTCTCTAATTGCACACACATGCACTGCACCAAGCCATAGCCATATAAGGAGACCTCCATCGTAATGAGCATTAGAAAAACGGGATATTCGGTGAGGAAAATACGAAATATTCCAATCATGTTGTTGCATTCTTTACTACATTCCCCTTAAGGAAAATAGATCTTGAAGCTTAATGGTATGAAACAGGTACTTATAGGTAATTAAAAACTATAACTTATTCCCATAGCACAATTGCTTTCCAATATCACAATAAAACATCTTCATAATAAAGAGTTAAATAAGACAAGTTGCTAAGAATGCAGAAGTTATGCCTTTGGCTCTATATTTCCTTTTTAGTGCCTAAAGCTCTTTTCATTAGTCAATGTTAAAGGTGGGGTAGGTAAGTTTCAGAAACCGGCTCAAGATACACTTTTTGTTATATTCCATGGAATGCTCTTAACATCCCGATAGCAATGAATATCTGAAGTGCTTTGACAAAAAATCCATAAAAAAAATGTCATCTGTAGAAGCCGTAAAACTGTAAAAAGTACAACATCCATTGGATGGCCTACCTGCCTGTCAGCCTTCCATCGGGGCACAAACTTACCTCGTGCCCTCATTGGTCATGTGCGCGTTCGTGTGTGTTGGAGGAGGGGCTCTGTGAGGAAGTGGCAGATTTTCTCCGGTTGTGTATTTTCAAATTCTAGCGATCTCGATCCGGTTTCTCAAACGTACCTACCCCACCTTTAATGTTGGTGGTTTGGAATTTAAAAAATATATTTTCAACTTCTGTTGATTATTCAAATAAATATATACTTAAGCAACGACAGGCTGTGGTATATGCTCATTATATCACAGCTAAGGGGCGTGGTTCGGCCCGACGCGAAGCAACCCAACAATATAATATACAGCCCAACGGTATACTGTTTTTCTCAGACGCGGAGGGATACTGACTTGATGTGAAAAGTAACTTACAATTCTACCCGTGGTATACGCTCAGTATATCACGGCTAAGAACCAATCAGATTGCTTGATTTGACTTGTCCGTTTTATAAATTGTTTTATGCATGAATAACAATTTTGCAGAAGATAAAGTAATTGTTATTGTGATTTTAGTAATGTGTTTTTTTTACATGTACAGCACTTTGGCTCCACCAAAAATCGCTTTTAAATGTGCTTTATAAATAAAACTTGATTTGAATTGATTTGAAAAGATCAAGTTTTAAAAATACAGATGTTAATACTACGAAAATGGCACCTTTTTTGTATATGCAATTCATAAAGATGAATATGTTTATATAAAATAAATCTTGATCCCTAAAGATGGATACATGTGATATATGTTGACTTAATGTGAAGGAATAATTGTATCTGATTAGTATTGTCTTTTCAGTTATTAAGAGAACATCATGTCACAGAAAACACAGATGCAGATCAGCCAAACCAAACAGAACTCAGGGGACGTGATTTCACCGCAACTGAAATCCTTTCACACTAACACACACATTTACAAAGCTATGAAATGCGAGCTCAGATCAGTCCTGGGAAACACTAAAAAAACGTATTCAATAAAGTCCCAATAAATATGCATTTTCAAAGTCATGGTTAGCTTCTTACCATGCTCTTTCTCTTCTTGCTGTTTATCCACTTTAATGTTTTGGACTCACTGGTGTTCACAGGAGCCTGCAGAGCGTGAAGACTGTCAACCAGCAAGTGGAGCGATGACAAACACGCTGCACAAACAACTTCCTGTAATATAGTAAGGGACTGCTGGGAGTGGCTCAACTGGTTTATTCCCTCAGCTTCATTGTCTGATGTTAGCAGCCATTGTGCCTTTGTGCCTGTTCATCATGGGGAACAAAGCATATATTTTCACAGAGAGAACAATAGGTAGATTTATCATAATCAAATAAAAAGGTACTTTTTAACGTTTGCCTTGGGGGGCATTCTCTGGAGGTGGCCTTAGCAGCAATACCGGTAAAAGATTAGACAATACCCAAAACACCAGAACTGACTCAGTGCTGAGCCCAGTAACACCTATTCAACCCTTATGTTATGTTCGGGTCTCCCGTGACCCGTTTCAAGTTACAATTATATTATAACTACGCTCTAGTTGTTTCATGATATCCTCCACAACAGCTATATAAACACGACTAAATCAGATCAAGATTCATCTTTGTCTTTAGACTCCCCAGCCCCTCCCCCTTCATTAACTGTAAACATTTTTTCTCGACACATGCACCTGGTCTCCCCTCCCTCTGCCGCCCTCCCTAATGAATTATTAGAATTAAAATGGGTTTTGTTGTTGTTTGTTTTCCAGCAGAGGATGTTGTTTCCATGGCGGACTCCACGATTACGACCGAGGACATCGAAGGAGAGCTGAGCAAAATTGAGTGGTTAATGTGTACGTTGCATGTTACTGCCGTAGATGTGTTTCCGAGCCGCTCCGATTACAACGAGAGTTACAACGAGAACGTGACGTCATATTTACACAAGACCAATCCTTTCTAGCCATAACCCACCGGCTGTTGTTGTGCCTGCTGTGACGTCAAGTTACTCCGTTCTCCGCTTGTAATTATGCCGAAGCTTCAAAGTTGTATTTATCATCTGAATTTGCGAAACAAGTTTAATATTCTGAAAGCCAAGACTTTGTTTATTTGAAATCAGATGAAAACAAACTGTCACGGACCCTGCCGTGTTATATAAGATTGCTATACGCCTTACATTCATAATTTCAGCAAGAGGGAGTGGGCAGTGCTGCAGAAGAGCAGAGTGCGAGTGAGAGGTGCCGGTCATCTTCCCTTTACAAGCTTCAAAAATGTATTCATCGTGGGATTTTGGAAATAAAAGTTTCATATTCTGAAAGGCAATACTTTGTTTAGTTATAATCAAACAAAACACCCGAACACCGAAAAACTACTTTTTTACGCAAATCCACGTTTATTTTGAAATGAGCCGTTGTGACTTCCGACTGATTTCGATAGAGCGGGTCGCATATAATTAACCCATGTATGGTGTTCGGGTCTGTGGGGCCCGTTTTAATTATTCAGCTAAAGAAAAATGATATGATAAATAATTTGTTCAAACTCACACTCAATGGCCTTGGCTTATTTTTTGTGAAGAACATACAGTATATCAGAACACATTTTCAATGACCACCCACTGTACACCCCCTCTACACATTTATATTACATACAGGATGTTTGGGTCTGGACCCGGGGCTAACAAAAGTGTGGAAATTGTAGGTCCTATGCACCTGTCTGGGCCTTTTGTGTGTGTGTGTGTGTTAGTGTCATGTGTATTACTTTGTGAGGCCACTTCACTGGGAGAACACCAACAGTGTGGGGCCCAGATGCGTTTTGGGCAACCTGATCTCACCAGAATGCGTGACTCCACCACGACTCCTTAACACCACAATGCGTGGTGGAGTCACGAACTTTGTTACATTTACGTGTCTGCACCACGCAAACAACCCCAATGTAAAGTGAATGAGGCTCCTTTGTCGTGGTGCACACACGCATTTCTACAACGTCCCGCAGTGAGCTTTTATTCTATACAACGTTTTTTAAATCTACTGTATAGCTTGTAGTAACTCACGGGAGGCTTCTTTTATTTTATTTGTATTCATAATCATTTTTATTTTTCGTCAGAATGTAAAAATTACATTAGTTACGAATTTGTGTTCTCAAAAAACAGTGCATTGTGTGTAATGCAACTGTGATTTTTATTAAATTAGTTAGTTTTTAAGGAAGGCCAGAGCTTCAGCTGTGTCAAATAAATTGTTCCCTTTAGTTAACGTTTTTTAAAAGATAATGATCATGTCCCCTGTATTGTATTACGAGCGTCCATTCCCATTGGATAACGGAGAATTTTACACCCGGAAGTAAGTAGCCTATTCTCCTTACTGTCGATTGATTTTACAGTGATATCTGCACTACTCATCGACTAAGAAACACCAGATTATCCTTGTTGATTACACAACATTGATAGGTTTGAATTGTGTACAATGCTTTTGTATTTTTCCCCTTCGATTCGGAGAAACAAATATTTTTTCGGAGTTTTTGGATGGCAGAAGACACTACACTACCCAGAATCCTCAGCTATCGTTTGGGACTACACCATGTGCTTAGCTTGACAAACCGGTGATCAGTCCTCAACCTCTTTGATTGGTTGACCTCCAACTGCATTCCATATGAAAAAAAAACGTTTCGTAAAAGAGAAAATCGCACCAATATAAATCCATGTACTGAGGTGTTTTAACAATTCCTTATATTTAATCCCTTTCTTTAACAGGCACCGTATTAACATTTAATGTCACATTTTGTTTTTGCAGCTGTGGCATCGATCATGGTGGTTGCACAAGTGGGCAGGTCAGAAGGGCCGCTGAGACTCTGGTAGCCACCAGTTTCACAGAGACACAGAAACAAAATGTGGCTGCCTATATGTGCCGTTCAGACCTCATGGCAGATACACACTACAGGATGCCAGGGCCTTCAGCTATAGTGGCCACAGCTGTCCTGTTGGACACCCTGCCTGGGTATGTTTCTTCACCTTACATTGACATAGCACATCACCATGACATCAGTCAGTTGTCCAATTTCTAATATGTTGAATCATATTTTCCTCTATTTCACAGCTTGTTGCAGGCATCAAGCCTTTAAGTATATCAAGTACTTTTCAATATTGTGGAGATTGTTTAACTTGACTTTCTGTCTGTTTATGGCTTTAGTCAAACTCTCTCTCTGTGTGACTTTCCTCCCCCTCTCAGGTAAGGGTGTGCATTGTGGGTGGGGGTCCATGAACTCTCTGAGAAGTCACTCACATGCAAATATCCTCCAATCAGTGTGGTGATCAACACACACTAAGGGTTATGCATTGTGGGTGGGGGTCCATGAACTCTCTGAGAGAGTGAAAGACAATGGAAGTCACTCACATGCAAATATCCTCCAATCCCCATCTCAGGTGCTGTGGGGGTTCTGGATTTGGAGGTATCAGGTATGTTCTGAAAGTATTGGACCTTGTTAATGCAGCTGGCTTCTGTAGCCAGTAACACATTCATGTCGTTTATCCTCATAAAATACTCATATCTAAGCTTTCCAGTTTTAACTTTTCTTCACAAACACTTAGATGGTTAGAATCATATTTGTTTAACCGATCTCAGCATGTGAGAGTTCAAAATCATGAATCTGCTGACCTTCATCTTTCGACAGGGGTCCCACAGCCAGCAACACATTCATGTGTGTTGATATCTGGTAATAACTAACACGTGTGTCAGTTAACCCGAGATCTCAACATTCACAGACAGTCTGTGTATATTACTTTTTTTGTTAAATGTCCGTCGTTTTGGACTGTTGAAGGTTCACACTTTTCCCCACCTCTGCCTTACACATCCTCCCACACTTGAGTACTCCTCACTCGGACTAAACTCCTCCATGCACATCCACCAGAACCTCATGCCCCTGGCTTGTTTTTTTGTATTCAACATAGACAGGCTGGTGCTGCTGTTTCTTTAGGTAAATACTAGGGATGTGCATCTCCATCACTGAGGCCGATGCGATGCGCATCTCGATACGTTGCCACGATACGATACATTAACGATACATTTGAAACACCAGGCGATGCGATACCATACGATTCACCCCTGTTGCGATACAGTTCGATACGATTTGATTCAACATAATGCGATTCGGTGCGATACGATGCGATTCAACACTATGCAAAAATAATGATACTTCAATATGGTACGACAGAGGATTTTTTGTTTTATTCCTTATATGCAGCAAATCATACATTAACAAAAAAGTGCTTTACATATTTGGTACTGCACATCCCATCATGCCGTTTATTTTTTTACCTTTAAAAGCTCTCCAGAGTACAGTACAATTGTATAACACCTCACAGTTAAACAATGTAAGGATGCATTGCTCATGATTAACAATGTGCAAATAACAGCTTCCATGGTGCCATGCCCATACAGCTGCCAGCCTGATGTGCTTAACACTCATAGGCTAACTCACCAGTGAGCAGAAAGCAGTGGGTTCTATAACAATAATGAATACAAATAACCTCTTTCACAAACAGGTATTTCATAACTGCTTACAATAAGGAAGACATTTAAATTATTATTGGCCGTCACAGGCTGCTGTAAACTAAACACCACTCTCTCTGACAGAACACCTCACTGAGTGATTTAACTCATAGTCTAACTTTCAGGTTTCTCTTTTCAGCCGCAGACCCCATGTCGCCTCTTTATGTGCGTCGCTAAGTTCCTCGTACTACTTGTGTACTTTAAAGTGGCTCGGCATCGTTAACAATTTGCGAGCGATTTTTCAAGTTGACCGTCTGTAGTATATAGTGCCGCGCACATATACCATCAGGACGTTACTGATGGGGTGCGGCTGCGGAGTGATACTACTGTGTGTATGCAAGCCCGCATCTAGGACGGATCTATGTATCATGGCTGTAGACCTGTTAAGTAATAAAGACACCTCATACAAAGGTCTACGGATACCTTATTACTCTCCATGACCTGCGGTCAGCTATATAGCATAAAGGACTATTACACCGTCTTTCTTGAACAATCCGAAGCGTTGCCAAACGTTTGATTTGTAGGTATTTTTCGGTGCGCTGTGTTTCTCTTTCTCCTCAACTTCCGTGTGTGTTGATAACTGAGACTCTCGGCCTCCGTAGTGGCGAAGCAAATATCAAAGATCGTCTCTGCTGATCGTTGACAAGATGAGGGGATTTTATATGAATGAATCGTTTTTTTACCGATGCCAAGACGCTATGCAATCGATGCATCGCGAGTTCAACCCGGTTCAACCCAAACTGTAGCCGATGTGCACTCTTTCAACCGGTGCACTCGCATCTTGAACGTTTATGCCGGTGCACCGATGCGAATCGGTGAATCTTGACATCTCTAGTAAATACACATCTGAGTTGACAAATATGACATGTGGGGTTCCTCAAGGCTCCATCTTGGGGCCTCTTCTCTTTAACATCTACATGCTACCACTGGCTCAGATAATGAAGAACAACAAAATAAGTTACCATAGCGATGCAGATGACACACAAATGTACGTAACAATTTCACCAGGAGACTATGCTCCAATTCAAACACTGCGTAAGTGCATTGAACAAATCAATGACTGGATGTGTCAGAACTTTCTCCAATTAAACAAAGATAAAACTGAGGTAATGGTTTTTGGAGCCAAGGCAGAACGTATAAAAGTTAGCGCTGAGCTTCAGTCTGCAATGTTCAAAACAACAGATAGAGCCAGAAATCTAGGTGTAGTCATGGACTCTGACCTGAGTTTCAACAGTCACATTAAAACAGGCACTACATCAGCCTACTATCACCTAAAGAATATATCTAGGATTAAAAGACTAATGTCACAGCAGGATTTGGAAAAACTTTTCCATGCCTTTATCTTCAGTAGACTGGACTACTGCAATGGTGTCTTCACAGGTCTCACTAAAACATCTATTAGAAAGCTGGAGCTGATTCAGAACGCCGCTGCTCGAGTCCTCACTAACACTAAGAAAGTGGATCACTCCTGTTCTGAAGTCTTTACACTGGCTTCCTGTGTGTCAAAGAATAGATTTCAAAAATACTGCTGCTGGTTTATAAAGCACTGAATGGTTTAGGCCCAAAATACATTTCTGACCTCCTGCTAAACTATGAACCATCCAGATCTCTCAGGTCTTCAGGGACTGGTCAGCTTTCTGTCCCCAGAGTCAGAACTAAACATGGAGAAGCAGCGTTCAGTTATTATGCTCCAAATATCTGGAACCAACTCCCAGAAACCTGCAGGTCCGCTGCAACTCTGACTACTTTTAAATCCAGCAAGAAGACTTTTCTTTTTGTCGCTGCTTTTAATTGAACTATTCATATCTTAAACTGCACGGTAACTTTTATCCTTGTACTTTGTCTTAATGTTTATTTTATTAGCTTTTCTTTTTTAATGCTTAATGTCTTTCATTTTTTTTGTAAAGCACTTTGAATTGCCTTGCGTTGAAAAGTGCTATATAAATAAACTTGCCTTGCCTTGCCTAAAACTAACCTGTCTCACGACGGTCTAAACCCATCTCACGTTCTCTATTAGTGGGTGAACAATCCAACGCTTGGTGAATTCTGCTTCACAATGATAGGAAGAGCCGACATCGAAGGATCAAAAAGCGACGTCGCTATCAACGCTAGGCCGCCACAAGCCAGTTATCCCTGTGGTAACTTTTCTGACACCTCCTGCTTAAAACCCAAAAAGTCAGAAGGATCGTGAGGCCCCGCTTTCACGGTCTGCATTCATACTGAAAATCAAGATCAAGCGAGCTTTTGCCCTTCTGCTCCACGGGAGGTTTCTGTCCTCCCTGAGCTCGCCTTAGGACACCTGCGTTACCGTTTGACAGGTGTACCGCCCCAGTTAGGGTTAGTCTCATATACTTCAATCAAAGATATCCGGAAAGCTGAGATTAAGACCATTCCAGGAACATCAAGCATTTCAAGATTTGAGTTTCTGGGACCAAAATGGACTTGCTAATATGTAAACAGGATTCTGCATGTTACAGAGATATATGATTCAGCAACTTCAAAGTTTATTTTCTCGAGGACACTTTGTGCAAGATAGATGAGACAATGCTTGCTGCGAACAACAGAGTCTCGCCTTTAATTACATGTCTGCCATGTGTACTTTGAAGCATGTTTAGGGTAAATTAGCAATGGTTATATTATGAAAAAGTGTGAAAGAAAAAGTGGGGTTTGAACCAGTGCTCCCTTGATCCGAACACTAACGCCCTATCCACTGTGCCACACGCCTCCTCATATCAAGGCTTAGGGTCATTCAATCGTGACAATAAACACACAGACAGTCAGGTTAAACCAGGAACACATCTGTATTTTATTGCAACATCTCAATGCATATTTACAACTATTTCCAGCTTTGTTTTGCAGCTGTACAGCAGGAAAGAGCCACAGACAGCTTCGTGTTGCATATCTTAAATGCGTAAAAAAAAGTACTAAGTTATAATATAATAAACAATATGCTAAAAAAAGATAAAAACTAAAAAAGTTACATAATTTTCAAAGATATGAAAGATACAGGAAGGAAGGACATGCGGTGCATTACATTGCATTCAGTGCAGCAGCTTGTCGCTGAAGGTGCTGCACAGGGAGGACAGGCTGTCTCTTCCGCACACACTGGGCTGTTCATCCACCTATGCAGTAGCCTACTCATCCAGCCAATCAAGGTGCAAGGCCTCTCCTCGGAAAGATGTTCTGTTCACTCCGTAGTTGAACTTCAGTTCAGTGTCCACTTTGATGTCCCTTGTTGCTTTGAAGAGGATGGTATGCACGTCCTCATCACCCAGCCTCAAAACAACACAGAGCGGCTTGATGTTCGGATGCTTTGATGAATGGTTTATCTTGCGGCCAAATGTTTCTACGCCATCGTGACACGGGCATGGCCACGTTTGTGCATCAATGCAGAGGGCCTCCCCACCAGCGTTGAAGAAGAACAAGTAACCGGCTTGGTCTCCTTGGTCCTTCATCATCATTTCCCCTTCAGCTTTTGTGATGACCTTTCCATGGTAGTCACACACTATGTCACCTTCAGTGAAAGGTGTTGTTGCAACAACTCCTGCGATAAAGAGAGCATAACATATCGAGTTAGATGATGAACGGAATAAACTTTGCAAGTTGGCACACTTTTCAAAACGCTATAGTGCTAATTTGAGTGATACTATTTCCTCACTTGTCTTACCTTCCCCCTTTTGTCCGTCAAAAGATTTGATGGCAAGGCCTTTCCACTTCTGCAGAGAACAACTGTTCAAGATGTTCTGATCACTCTCAATGACGTATTTGAGGGCTGGTGTCCACTTGTCCAAAATGTCTTGCGCCTTGGGACAGTTGGACGTCCACCCCTCCTTGCTAATGAGACGTTCTATCTTTCCGCCTGATGGCTTCCGATATGTGAAGTATGCTGAAAGAAAGGATACGATACATTCAGTCATGAATTTGCGACACTGAATACAATTGCCAACTTTTAATGATTGCAATACTCACACAACAGATGTTCCTGTCGATCGGCATACTGGCCTTTCCGCCACCTGTCGTAGTATACACGGTTCTCTGAAAACCCTGCTTCGACCCTCTGCTTCTTTGTTGGTGGCTGGCAGTCCCTTGAAACAGGAAATGTCTGTTGAAAGTCAGAGAACTCTTTTCCTGACATGCACGAGCCGGGAGAATCAGTTTCGGTAGGGAGGCGACGCTCAGGAGTAAAGCTGTGAAATAGAGGAAAATATGATTCAACATATTAGAAATTGGACAACTGACTGATGTCATGGTGATGTGCTATGTCAATGTAAGGTGAAGAAACATACCCAGGCAGGGTGTCCAACAGGACAGCTGTGGCCACTATAGCTGAAGGCCCTGGCATCCTGTAGTGTGTATCTGCCATGAGGTCTGAACGGCACATATAGGCAGCCACATTTTGTTGTTGTGTCTCTGTGAAACTGGTGGCTACCAGAGTGTCAGCGGCCCTTCTGACCTGCCCACTTGTGCAACCACCATGATCGATGCCACAGCTGCAAAAACAAAACGTGACATTAAATGTTAATACGGTGCCTGTTAAAGAAAGGGATTAAATATAAGGAATTGTTAAAACACCTCAGTACATGGCTTTATATCGGTTCATACCTTTCATGGAGTCGCAAAAGGTCACTTGAGCCACTCGTGATCTGTGTCCCTCTGGCAGACAAGAAGAAACAGTCGCATTCCCCTCTCACAAACTCAGGGCGAATACATTCATAGTACCCCTGGTACCACTGTGGGAACAAGGAAGTGAATTAATTGACTGTAACACACTAAACGCTTTGCGTAATAATAAAACATGCTGCTGCTTAATAACTTACAGCTTCCTCCTCCAACGTTAAGGCTATTGTTGCAACATGCGTGGCCCCGGTTTTGTGATTCTTGATGCCAATCAGATATCTTCCGTCAGTGAGCTTGCGGTTCACCCACTCTCTTACCTGGAAAACAATGACAAATTAAAATGCATTCATGTCTAAAAAAACTCAATTAACAATATATAATATACAACATGTCTCTATTTACAGCACTTTCCCCACGTTTCAAACCCTTCATTCATAAATGCTGAAGTCACACTTACAGTCATGCCTTCAACAGCTGCTGGTCGCTGAAAGTGGCGCAACATCATCACTGCTTCACAGTAGTAGCGGTACCACGTTTTCTCAGTTGGCGAGACCACTATCTTAGAGATAGCCATCCTGTTGTAGATGTCCAAGAACCTTTTCTTTCCACTCCGCAGAACCAGGTTGCAGTCATGAACGGTGGGCATGCCGTCCACAATTCCATCGCATCTAATCAAAGAATAAAAAGGAGAAACAGGTTGTTTATAATAGTCAGGATTGTACTAGGAGAAAACATTAAGTACACCACAGAAGGACAATACAGGATGAATAGTAAAGGTAGAACATGTACCTCGTACTGCATGCGTTCCCTGCATGTTTCCTTCCAACAGGTTTCCGCATGGTTTTCAAGTAGTCGATGTACTTCTGAATCTTATTCCCGTCTTCATTCATATCGACGCTCCCTTTCACGTACTGCAGGAACCTGATTATGTTCTTCATGTAATTGAGGATAGTGGCTGCAGACAAGCCTGAGTTGTTTAGGGCACTCATGTAGTCCATGGTCTCTGTTGTTTTGGTCATGAATTCTAAAGTAGGTTCTCCTTCCGGCTGCATATAGCGTAGGAACCGGGACACATTGTCCACCTTTGAAGGAAGTTGAGAAACAATTGTTAGCATCCACATCTTGTAAATAAACTAGACAAACTGAATGTGCTGTGAGTTAATATATCTTACCTCCTGTTGGCAGTTCTGGACCTGTAGGGCGCCAATCAGGTGCTTTTTGAAGCCCACAAGAAGCTTGCTTTCCGGTGGGCACTTTTCATACATGCCGCCAGCTTGCATGGCTTCTCGCACAGTGCCCATGGAACGGCTTTGAAAATGAAGGACATCATAATTAAAAACAAATCTG